>NC_057721.1:1451640-1541456 GCF_004010195.1 Chiloscyllium plagiosum | reverse complement strand
GCCTCGTCGAATGCCTTCCTCTTTCGGACCAGAGCTGGGGAAAAGTCCTGGAATAACATGATCTTGGATCCTTTATAGATCATAGCTTGGGGGTCTTCCAAGATTTCTAGAAGCTTCTAGGAGTATCTGCCTCTCCCTATAGCTCTGCAGCCGGAAAATGACCGGGCGTGGGCGTTGGTTCGAGCCGGGCCCGCGTATTGCGACCCGGTATGCCCATTCCACCCTTACCCGGCCTGATCCAGCTTCCAGATTTAAAAGCTGTGGCAGCCACTGCTCGAGGAATGCTGTAAGCTGGCCTTCCTCTTCCTGTTCGGGAAGGCCCAGCAAACAAATATTTTTTTGGCAACCTCGATTATCGAGGTCGTCAATGTAATTCTCTAAGGTCCGGACTCGCTGTTCGAGAGTCCGGACCTGATCCATGGCCGATTGCGCTGTAGTTTTGGAGGTTGCGGCCTTTAGCTCCGAACCTCCAACTTGGCGCTCGATTTCCTGGATGCAGCGCGGCCGAGAGTGAGTCCCATCGATTTCAGGACTCCTCGATAAAAGCGTTGATCTTCGCATCCAGTTTGGAGATCATCTCCACAAGGCTTGTCACTGTAGGTAAGTCCCCCGGGGCGGCTGTGGACGCCTCTGCTGCAGCTGGAGAGGGTGGGGGAGGGGTTCCTGCTTGCTGAGAGCTGCGGGCTCCCTTCCCTTTGGTCATTTTTACTAAATATTAGATTGTTTAAATGTAATACTAAGCAACTAATTAAACAGCTGCTATGAATGATTTGGTGAGTGTGGTGGGGGTGGGTGACCCACTTTACCCAAGTCTTGGGAGGAGCACTATAGACTCAGACTTGCTGGGTCGCCGCCATCTGGGATCCCCCCCCATAAATCTTGTTAACCACCTATCTACCCATACTACTGCCTTCAAGGGTATATGGACATGCACACTAAGGTCCTTCCGACTTTCAATACTTCCAAGGGTCCTACCATTCAACTTCCTTGCCTTACTTACTGTCCCAAAATACATTACCTCACAATTTTAAGGATTAAATTCTATTTCTCACTCATCGGCTCATCTATATTGTCCTGTACAGGTAGTGCTCCTGTAATGCTGTAGTTGTGTTCCAATGCGATGCCATGTTATAGAAAATCATGCATTAGAAATAATGAAGCCTATTGGAAAAACAGGCGAACCACCAAAAATATCAGTAAAAACAGAAACAAAAATAGTTAGCCTAATATGAACGATAGCACAATCTAAGTCAGTTTTACCTGTTGGAGGTGACCTGTTGTATGATACTGTATAGTACAATTAATCAGAATCTTCAACATTCTTGATTGGCATCAATACCTGCTGACTACACTACATTCTAGCCAGTCTTCTGATCCCAGGCAATGGTAACACTGCACAACTCAGATCCCTGAATGAAACCTGCCTTGTTAGATCAAGGGCTGAATCTTAATTTCTTTTGCTTAGTGTAAGTTTTGTCAAGTTTTTAATAGGGTTTCACATCGGGATGCTTGGGGACATCTATCACCTTATTTTACAAAACCGGCCTGATTTATTACCTTTGGTGCCCCTCTCGCACATTCTCGCACCATCATACCATATGTAATTTCCAAAACAACTCACCAAAACAACTCACCACTTCCTGGATATCCCAGAATAGATTAACATCTGTGATGCAGCACCTTCTTTGAAAAGATATTTTGCACCCAGACAAGAGCTATCAGTCCAGAGTATCCTGCATGGTTCCTGACATTGGCCCTGGATGTGGCAGACAATGTTCTTTGCGAGCAGGGACAGGGAGATGCTGCTGATGGGGATGGTGTGATGCAGAGGCAGGATGTCCTTTTCTTCCAGGCCAACAGAGGACGCCATTCTACTAGAACCACACCAAGCTGGACCAGGATTACCATCCAGGCCAGTGCAGTCTCAACCATCTGAAGGAATGCACAGAATGTGGAAAGAAGATCAATGACCTCCTCCACTCGGCCTGTGAAAGTGCCACCATCTTGTGGATACCTCACGCTCACTCTATCTCTGCTACTGTACCCATTTCCTGCAACATCTTCCCCACTCACTCTCATGCTCACTAATAACTGACCCTGACTAACCCTGAATCTTCAGGACATCTGTGCACATGCCCCAAAAGTAGCAGTGTGCAACCCACTTCTCTCTCCCTCATTCACTATGTGCAGAGTTTCCTGACTCTGAGCAGCTGACTGACCGTGTCCAAGCCCCTATTACTGGTATTTTTTTTTTGCAGTTGGTTACCATAGTAATTAGTCACTGAACCAGATTCACATAAGTCTGCAGATTTCTTTAACATCTAAACATATTTTTTAAACATACATAAAGAGAAAAAAGCTGTTAATACAAACAACAAAGCCAGGTTTCAAACTGCTTCTCAACACTGTCCTTTTACTGTTAGTCAATTCCAGTGAAATTTCACTCTTATCTCAAATCTTTAAGTTTTTAAATTAACAGATTGCTCCCAGCTTCGTGTCCTCAGGCTGTAGATACATTTTCGCAATGCTTTTCCAAGTCCAATAGCACAAACATTTCAATACCTTTTACAAAGTTCTTCATGCAAAAGTGCATAAGCTGATTGATCACGTGTTGCCAACACGGAGCCCAGTCCTCTGTGCACCGCAACACTTAGTACCAGAGATGAGCATTGCATAACAGCAAATGGGAGATTGCTTTATAAAACAAAAGGTTGGCACTTCACAAGTTGTGTTTAATAAACATGCATTATAGGAGAAATACCTGTTGTTGAAGGCTTTCCTTGCTATTTAACACGCCATCAGCTTTTGTATCATTTGTGAACTTAGTGATCAAACCTAGATTAATACCTAGATCATTAATGTACACTTCAAACAACTACTGACCAAGCACTGAACCCCTGTGTATGCCACTGAACATTGTGAGTTCCAGTCACAGAAACTCCCATTGACAATCATCCTTTGCTTCCTGCCACGAAGCCAATTTTGGATCCAGTCTGCCAAATTGCAATATCCCTAGGGCTTTTAACTTCTTAACCAGTCTGCCAAGCAAGACCTTGTTGAATCTCTGACATGTAGATTACATCAACTGCAATAGCCTCATTTATACACCAAATTATCTCCTCAAAAAATGCAATCAAATTTGTTAGACAGAGTCTCCCCTTTACAAAGCAATGCTGGCCACCTTTGATTTGTTCTTGCCTCTCCAACTGGAAATTAATTTGGTAGAATTATTCCAATAGTTTCCCTACCACAGGCTCAATGGCCTGTAATTTTCTGTTTTATCCTTACCACTTTTCATAAATACTGTCAAAGTACTCACTAATGCTATCCGATATCCACTTCAATACTGTCAAGGTGTTCTATTACAGTGCAGGTACCAGCTCTAATACTGTAAAGATATTAACTAGAGTACCATCCAAGTAAATAATCTCCAGATGACCTGCCCCAATGCAGTCAAGTTACTTCTTTGTTCTCATACAATCAAGATACTTGCTTTATTACCATCCAGAAACGCACTCTAATACCGTCAGAATACTTGCTCTCATTCAAGACTCTCGCTCTAAGAGTACCAGATATTTGCTATATTATTGTCAAGGTACCTGCTGTATCACCATCCAGATATCCATTCTAATACCATCCAGGTACTTGCTCCAATACCGTCAAACTACTTCCCCCAGTACTATCAGTATCTTCTTAAACTGTTAAGTCGCTAGGTCCAATGGAGAAAGTGAGGTCTGCAGATGCTGGAGATCAAAGTTGAAACTTTATTGCTGGAACAGCACAGCAGGTCAGGCAGCATCCAGGGAACAGGAGATTCGACGTTTCGGGCACAGGCCCTTCTTCAGGAAATCTGAAGAAGGGCCTGTGCCCGAAACGTCGAATCTCCTGTTCCCTGGATGCTGCCTGACCTGCTGTGCTGTTCCAGCAATAAAGTTTCAACCTCGCTAGGTCCAATACCATCCAGGTTAAAATTCCTGTCCACCTGAGAAGCTCACCTCGTAATTGTGCAACCATCCTAACCCATCAGATCTATGTCCCCCCTTCTTAGAGTCATTCCTCTTACAATTAGGTAACTATCTTTGCACAATCTGACATGCACTTACGTACCACCAGTTACAGTCTGTTTTGATATAGCACGATAGTTCCATTCCCGTGCGATTCCCAAGTTATAAGAAAATCACATAATAGCAGCACTTCTTCAGTACAAGGCCATTTTCAGGAACGTGGCGTTTTAGAATTAAGCCCTCCCATAGCTGATGGATCAGTCCAGCCACATCCAGAGTTGAATGCGAGTGGATAGTTACTGGAGGAGGAAGCTCCACAAATATCCCCATTCTCAATGATGGGAGAGCCCAGCACTTCAGTGCAAAAGATAAGGCTGAAGGATTTGCTGCAATTTTCAGCCAGAAGTACCAAATGGATGATTCATCTCGGCCTCCTCCAGTGGTCCTCAACATCACAGGTCTTTGAACTGTGATGCTGAGGACTCCACATGATATTAAGAAATGTTTAAGGGAATTAGGTACTGCAAATGCGATGGGACCTGACAACGTTCTGGGAATATTACTGAAAATGTGTTCCAGAACATGCCTCAGCCCTAGCCAAACTGTTCCATTACAGCTACAACACAGGTATCTTCCCGACCAGGCAAACAAAATGCAGAGCAATTCCAATCCCAACAATTAATGCTTTATCGTCACTTTACTGTCAATGGTCAGTAAAATGATGGAAGTTGCCATCAACAGTGCTGTCAAGTATCATTTGCTCAGCAATGACCTGCTCCGTGACGCCCAGTTTGTGTAACTGTCAGCTCCTAGCCTCTCAAACATGGACAAAAGAGCTGAATTCCCGAGGTGAGGTGGAAGTCACAGCCCTTGACATCACGTCTACATTTGATTGAGTGAGGCATCAAGGAGCTCAAACAAAACTGGAGACAGTGGGAATTAGAGGAAAACTTTTCGCTGATTGAAGTCATACCTGGCACAAAGGAAGATGATTGTGGTTGTTAGATGTTAGTCATCTCAGCTCCAGGACATCTCTGCCAGTGTTCATTAGGGTAGTAGTATCTTAGCTTCAATTATCTTCAGTTGTGTCATCAATGACCTTCTCTTTGCCATCATTACTGATGGTTGCACCATGTTCAGCAACTTGTACAACTCTACAGATACTGAGGTAGTTCATGTGCAGATGCAGCAAGATTTGAACAATATCCATGTCTGGGCTGACAAGTGATAAGTAATACTTGTGTTACACAAATGCCACTTAGTGACTATCTCCAATAAGAGACTATCTAAGTGTCACCTCTTGATATTCAGTGGCATTACAATAATTGATTCCCTCACCATCAACATCCTTTGGTCAGAAACAGAAAGACCCAGGGGTGCAGGTATATAATTCCTTGAAAGTGGCGTCACGAGTGATGAAGAAGGTGTTTGGCATGTTTGCCTTCATAGGTCAGAGCATTGAGTTGGGCTGTCATGTTACAACTGGACAAGACATTTGATAAGCCACATTTGAAATATTGCATACAATTCTGGTCATCCTGCTATAGGAAGGATATTATTAAATCAGAAAGGGTGCAAAAACGATCTAAAAGGGTGTTAGCGAGACTGGAAGGATAGGTTATAAGGAGAGGCTGGGACTATTTTCCCTGGAGTGTAGGAAGCTGAGGGGTGACATGAGGGGCATAGATGAGTTGAAGAGCCAAGGTCTTTTACCCATGGTAGGTGAGTCCAAAACTAGAGGGTATAGGTTTAAGGTGAGAAGGGCAACTTTTTCACACAGAGGGTAGTGCATGTATAAAATGGGCTGCCAGAGGGAGTGGTAGAAATGGGTACAATTACAACATATAAAAGACATTTCAACAGATACATGGACAGGAAACGTACAGAAGGATATGGGACAAATGTAGGCAAATGAGTCTATTTCAGCTCAGGAAACCTGGTCGGCATGGACAAGTTGGTCAGTTTCTGTGCAATATGACTCTGTGATTGTATAAACTGAACTGGCATAGCCATATACATATTTGAACATATGGCTATTTGCACAGCAATGGCTAGGAATACTGTGATGAGTATCTATGACTCCCAAAGCCTGTCCACCATCTAGAAGTGCAAGTCAGGAGTACGATGGAATTCTCCCCGTTAACCTAGTAACCACTCAAGAACCTGAAAACCATCCAAGACAAAGCAGCCTGTTTGATTGGCACTAGATCCACTACCGACACTCAGTAGCAGCAGTGTGTACTATTAACAAGATGCATTGCAGAAATTGCCTAAGGAATCTTTAAAGCCACAAGCAATACCATCACAAAGGATAAGGAAACACCACCACTGGCAAGTTCCCTCCAAGCCACTCACCTGACTTGGCAATATATCGCCATTCCTTCAGTATCACTGAGTCAAAGTCCTGGAACTGCTTATCAGCATTGTTAGCATGCCTTCATACCTTGTGGCAAGCTTACCACCCCGTTCACAAAGGCAGCGAGAGATGGGCAGTAAATGCTGGCCGAGCCAGTGACACCCACAAGCCGTGAATGAATTAAAAAAGGGAAGCGGAGCGTAAACCTCACAAGCAACCTCCTCCCCTCCCCCCACCCCACCCCACCCCACCCATCAACTTCCAATGTCCAATTTCATTTGACCACTTCATTTGATTGGCTACCATTTTAAAAGCAGTGAAAAATGTCGCAGCGTTTCTTTCATAAAATTGTGACAGGATTTTCACAAATTTAAGCAGCTGGCAGCTGGATCATGGTTTGGGTTTAGCTCTTGTCAGAATGTTCCTCAGAGTCAGCAGCCTCTTCTTTCATGCCAGCATTTTAAGCTGGTATTCTCTTTCTCATTCCCTTTCCTCTCCCTCTGCTTCTCCTTCATATGAATAGCTATTTCCATTTTCTTTCTCTGAAGTTCGAGTATTTTCATTTCTTTTTCCAATTCAAAATACATTATCAGCAATTAAATTTTAGCTGATTCAACTGAACTACCATATGGAGAAAATGAGGGCTGCAGATGATGGAGACAAGTCAAAAGGTGTGGTGCTGGAAAAGCACAGCAGGTTAGGCAGCATCCGAGGAGTAGGAGATTCGATATTTCAGGCATAAACCCTTCATCAGGCATGTGGTAGGGGTCCAAAGGGGCTGAGAGATAAATGGAGAGGGGGATGGGGCTGGAGGAAGGTTGCTTGGAAGATAATACGTAGATGAAGGTGGGGGGTGATGGTGGTAGGTCGGAGCGGATAGGTGGGAAGGAAGATGGACAGGTAGGACACTTCAAGAGGACAGTGCCGAGTTGGAGGGTTGACTCTGGGATAAGATGGGGGGAGGGGAGATGAGGAAACTGGTGAAATCAACATTAATGCCATGTGGTTGGACGGTCCCAAGGCAGAAGATGAAGCGTTCTTTCTCCAGGCATTGGATGGCTTGGATTTGAAGTGGAGGCGGCCCAGGACTTGCATGTCCTTGGCAAAGTGGGAGAGGGTGTTGAAGTGGTCAGCCACAGGATGCATCCTAGAGATGTTCTCTGAACTGTTCAGCAAGTTGACATCCTGTCTCCCCAATGTAGAGGAGACCACATTGAGAGCAACAGACACAGTAGATGAGGTCTTCTCTGCATTGGGAAGCCAGGACGCCAACTTGCAGAATGGTTCAGAGAATATCTCTGGGACACACGCACCAAACAACCCAATCGCCCTGTGGCTGACCATTTCAACACTCTCTCCTACTCTGCCAAGGACATGCAAATCCTGGGGCTCCTCCACTGCCAAATCCAAGCCATCCGACACCTGGAGGAAGAATGCATCATCGTCCGCCGCAGGACCCTCCAACCACATGCCCTCAATGTCGATTTCATCAGTTGCCTCATCTCCCCTCCCCCCACCTTATCCCAGATCCAATCCTCCAACTCAGCACTGCCCTCCTGAACCGTCCTCCCTGTTCATCTTCCTTCCCACCTATCTGCTCCACCCTCCACTCCAAACTATCACCATCACCCCCCCACCTTCATCTACCTATTGCCTTACCAGCTACCGTTTCCCCAGCCCCAAGTCCCTTCCATTTATCTCTCAGCCCCCTTGCCTCCCCGCTTCCTGACGAAGGGCCTATGCTTGAAACATTGATTGTGCTGCTCCTCAGATGCTGCCTGACCTGCTGAGCTTTTCCAGCATCACACTTTTTGACTCTGAATTATCATATGATTTGCTTTGTCTGTCTGCAAATTTAAAATATGCTATTAGCTCAATTATATTTGCTTTCCTATCCCTTGCTTTTCGTTCTGATTTTCAAGCAGTCTGTCATTTTTTTGTCCAATTACTTTTTGTAATTTCACTTAGGAATTAATCTTCCATCTATGAAACAGTCTTCACAACTGCCAAAACAATGTTGATTGAATAATGCTCAAAAAATTGCTGTCTTTTATTTAATCATCCCTTAATTATTTATACCTTATCTGCATTGGATATCCTACTAGAACCTCCATTTTGATCTGTTATGACTGAGATAGGTGTAGAGCATTGAGGTTCTCTGAGTTCACACACAAATCTAATGCTTTTACAAGGTTCATTATATGGCCAATCATACATTTTCTATGTTAGGCTCAAAATAAAAGATTCACCAGCAATGCTTCTGTAATAAATCATGTTTCTAATATGAAAATATAAAGGCATATCTCTCTGAACATCCCAAAACACACACAGGGACAGTAAAGAGGGGAAAAAATAAACCTCTCTGCAGCAATTCACTTTGATGAAAAACATATTTCTGGCCAACAAGTCTTAGTTCTCAAAGGCAAAAAGGATACTGTTTGAAAAATTCAGATGGCTGTTGGTCCTTCGTTCTGGCATGTGGAGACAGGTGTCACTGAAGATCGGCAGTTGTCTCTAGAACCTTGTCAGATCCAGCTTGCTCAGCGACAACAGTATTGAGAAGTTTTCCAGTTGCTATTCAAGATAACAATCATGTTTCACAATGAATTTACCATAAATGTGCTTCAGAAACAGGAGGCACCAACTGAGCAGCCTGTTCCTTAGCAGGTTTTCCTCAAGTGAAAAAGCCAGACAAACCCAAAAGTCTGCAAATCACTGTTCAAACCGAAAAGGAAATAAACCTGGTTGTAAAAAGTCAGATGTTTTCCATGAAGTGAGTTAATCCGCCGCCATTTCCGCCACCTCCAAATGGACCCCACCACCAGTGATATATTTCCCTTCCCTCCCCTATCAGCATTCCGTAAAGACCACTCCCTCCGTGACTCCCTCGTCAGGTCCACACCCCCCACCAACCCAACCTCCACTCCCGGCACCTTCCCCGTCCCAGAGGTGTTCTCTGAAACATTCTGCAGGTAGGCAACACTTTAACCCCCCCTCCCACTCCGCCAAGGACATGCAGGTCCTTGCTTCCTCCATCGCCAGACATGGCAACACGATGCCTGGAGGAAGAGCGCCTCATCTTCCACCTAGGAACCGTCCAACCACAAGGGATGAATGCAGATTTCGCCAGCTTCCTCATTTCTCCTCCCCCCACCTTATCTCAGTCCCAACCCTCTGACTCAGCACCGCCGTCTTGACCTGCAATCATCTTGCTGACCTCTCCGCCCCCACCCCACTCCGGCCTATCACTCTCACCTTGACCTCCCTCCACCTATCGCATTTCCAAAGCCCCTCCCCCATGTCCCTCCTCCCTACCTTTTATCTTAGCCTGCTGGACACACTTTCCTCATTCCTGAAGAAGAGCTTATGCCTGAAACGTCAGTTCTCCTGTTCCTTGGATGCTGCCTGACCTGCTGTGCTTTTCCAGCAACACATTTTCAGCCATGAAGTGAGTTAACACAACCCTCTGCTACTAATAGTCTCTATTAGCAGATATTCATTCTCCCAGGCTTACCTTTATACACTCATTTGTCCAACTATTTTTCTGTCCCTGAGTCTATCTCCAAGCCTCATCTGCAAAAATACCAACCTTTTCCTAGCTACCATCAGTTCTGAAGGAGAGTCACTGGACCCAAAACAATCATTCTGATTTCTCTCCACGAATACTGCCAGACCTGCTGAGTTTTTCCAGCAATTTCTACTTTTCTTCCTGCAACTAACCTGTCTAATTCTGTGAGAATTTTAAAGGTTTCTATAAGATCCTCCCTCATTCTTCTGAACCGCAGTGAGCACAATCCTAACTGATTCAAGCTTTTCTCATACGTCAGTCTTGCCAACCAGGAATCGATTTAGTTAACCTTCTGTTCTCAGAAAACTGTGTACAATCTTACAGGTGTGGCCCCAACAATATCCTGTAAAATTGCAGCAAAACATCCTTGTTCCTGTCCTTAAATTCTTTTACGATGAAGGCAACATACTGTTTGGTTTCTTTACTGCCTGTTGCACCTGCATGCCTGCTATCAGCAAACAAAAACTGAAATAACTGCGGATGCTGTAAATCAGAAACGAAAACAGAAATTGCTGGAAACACGCAGCAGGTCTGGCAGCATCTGTGGAGAGAAATCAGAGTTAATGTTTCAGGTCATGTGACCCTTCCTCGGAACTTCCTCAGTTCTGAGGTACGGTCGCTTGACCCGAAATGTAAATGAAACAACTTGTGTAATAAATGGAGAATTGTGTCAAGTATCAGGGTGGCACGGTGGCTCAGTGGTTAGCACTGCTGCCTCACAGTGCCAGAGACCTAGGTTTGATTCCCACCTTGGGTGACTGTATGGAGTTTGCACACTCTCCATGTGTCTGTGTGGGTTTCCTCCCAAATTCCAAAAGATGTGCAGGTTAGGTGAATTGGCCATGCTAAACTGCCCATAGTGTTAGGTGTATTAGTCAGGGTTAAATGTAGGGAAATGAGTGGGTGGGTTACTCTTTGGAGGGTTGGTGCAGACTTGCTGGGCTGAAGGGCCTGTTTCCACAATGTAGGGAATCTAACCTAATCTATTTGTTTTCCAGTTAATTTACCCCGCAACCTCTTTTTCCTTCATTCCAGTTGCATTCATCTGTGACACGGATTCAGGTGCCAATGTTGGGCTTCAACTATTCATTTGCACACATGTGTATTCTAAAAGACAACAAGATGTGCGCCCTGGATGATATTGTGTATGTGCTGGAGGAGCTGAGGGCTGCATGGACTGTCAATGGCACAGGGATTGTCATCAACTACCCAAATACCTACCTTAAAGATGGCCAGGAGGTGTTTATTGGGCACCAGCTTGGAGGTGTTACTCTGCAGAACAAGAATCGGGTGAAATCTGCTCGCGCGATACAGATCACCTATTACCTGCAAACACGCAACTCCTTGAATGATTTGGTGGCGGAAAAATGGGAATCGGCTTTCTGCAAAACCATTGAGAATTTCCAAAAATCTCACAAGGAGCTGAAACTCTATCCGTTTACATCGTCTTCACTGAAGGAAGATTTTCAAAAGAGTAGCCAGGTTTCAGAGTGGTACCTGGTGACTAGCCTGCTGGTGGTTTGGCTACTGGCCATGCTGTGCTGTTCCATGCAAGACTGTGTTCGCAGCAAGCCGTGGCTTGGACTCCTTGGCTTAGTGACAATGGCACTGGCCACCCTCACATCAGCAGGGATTATCAACTTGATGGGAGGGAAGTACAACTCTACCTTTCTGGGAATTCCGTTCATTATATTAGGTAATTATGCAACCATAATTGCACTTTGATTAGTTACATTAATGTCACTGCAGTATGGAATTGATTAATAGCTGTACTGTCACAGACTCGTTTGTACCTCAAAGCATATATTTTCCAGTTTTAATAACGTGCATAGAGTTTTTAATCGACCTATTCCCACCCAAGATTTCTGCAGAAACTTTAAGAATATGAACTTCGCAACTGGACTGAAGCAGCCACTTTATTCTCAAGAACGAGGAACACAATTTATGGCAACCCCCTCTTAATTCAAAGTGATGTTGCACAACTTAATTTAGGAAGGATTTTGAGGCCTTAGTGGGGACATGACACAGACTCACTGGGATTTGGAGGTGCAAATCTGGCGCAAAATTAAAATCAGATTTGATGTTTTGACGTTCACAATGACTCTCTGTGACTGGTTTTGAAAATGAAGGGGCCCAGTGTGAGGGACCACAGGTAGTGAATGAGATGTGAGATTTATTGGGTCTAATGGCCTGTTTCCACACTGTGGAATTCTATGATTCCTATGATTTAGAAGACAGTAAAAACTTGTTCATGAGTAGATTTGCAAGGTAGTGGGAGAGACAAAAACAATTTGGGGTAACGCAGTGGCTCCATGGTTAGCACTGCTTCTGTCACAGCATCAGGGGCCCAGGTTCGATTCCACCCTCGGGCGACTGACTGTGTGGAGTTTGCACATTCTCCCCGTGTCTGTGTGGGTTTCTTTTGGATGCTTCGATTTTCTCCCACAGTCCAAAGATGTGCAGGTTGAGTGGATTGGCCATGCTAAATTGTCCCATAGTGTCCAGCGATGTGCAGGCTGGGTGGGTTAGCCATGGGAAATGCAGGAATTGGATGGTGATAGGTTTGGGTAGGATGCTCTTCAAAGGGTCAGTGTGAACTCGATGGACTGAATGGCCTGCTTCCACACTGTAGGGATTCTATGATCCTATGATAATGTCAGCATGGCCCAGTGATTGCACCCTCACCTCTGAGTCCAAAGGTTATTTGGACTCGAGCAATATTTTGCATAGGTGCTGTCTTTCATACTTGACTTTGATTCTCTCACTTGAATGTAAAGGATTCTTTGGTGTTAGTGAAAGAATAGGAGAAGAATTAGCCCTGCTCAACCAGAAACTCATGTCTGTGTATGAGGCTATTTTTGTGCAATTTACCTGCCAGGTTTGCTACAAAACAATAGTTACTGCACTTCAATAATAATCCATTGAGCTGTAGTTCGATTTGAACTGCACAAATATGAATGCAAATTCTCTAGTTTAAACAAAACAAAGAGTATGTCTTAACAGGCATAAGGGAATGGAACTGTCATTCTGTCAGTATAATTGCAGTGAAGAGCCATAATGAGTGATCCTTAGTGTCTGAGCTCAGAAAATAGCTACAGTGTGGGTGCAGGCCATTCGGCCCATTGCGTCCACGCTGACCCTCCCAAGAGCATCTCACCCAGACGCTATCTCGATAATTCCCCATGCTAATCCCCCAAGACTGCACATCCTTGAGACACTATGGGCAGTTTAGCATGGCCAATCCACCTGACCTGTACATCTCTGGACTGTGGGAGTAAACCAGAGCACCCAGAGGAAACTGATGCAAACAGGGGGAGAACGTGCAAACTCCACGCAGACATTTCCCCGGGCTGGAATCAAACCCAGGTCCTGTGAGGCAGTAGTGCTAACCACTGATTAAATTGTGTATATTCATTAAAGGAGCTTCCTCTGGTGGGAGAGACCAGAACATAGGGACATAACCTTAAAATTAGAAATCAAGCATTTGTTGTGTAGGACAATGGTTCTGAAAGGGTTAATATATATGTTAATAAGCTCCGCCCATTGTACTAAAGTCACACGTGATCAGTGGATAAAGACAAGGAGTTCTACTTGAGGTTTCGGAGAGGGAAAGTGCATCAATACTACCTCCCTAACGTCCTGGTGATTATATCTGACCAAACGTAAGGGACTTATTGCTTTCATGCAGTTAACGTTGTTATCTAAGAACAGCCTCTTCTGTCGATACTCTATAGAGGTGTATCCTTTCCCAAAGGTGTGTTCCTATCCCAATAATCACTAAATAGATCCGAGACAAAACAATAACAAAGGACAATTTGATGAAGCAAACTACCTCATACAACCCTTATTCAGTACTGTGAGCAGCTAAAGTGGCAAATACCACAAGGTGCTAGCAGCAGTCATCTGGGAAAATATCACACCATTCAAAGATGAAATTAGGAAGCATGCTTACACTTAAAGGATTGTTTCTTCTCTGTAAATCTTTTGAGGCTGTTGGGGAGGGGCGGGGGACAGTCAGTTGAAATTTTCAACAATAAGATTGGTAAAGTTTTGTTAGACAAGTGTAGAGTGACAGTTCAGAGAAGCTGGATAGTTCAGTTCTGATCTTATTGAATAGTGGAGCAGGTTTAAAGGGCCAAATAGCTTAAAGCTGTCCCTAAATCCTATGTTACTAATGTAGGAGCAAATTACTGCAGATGCTGGAAACTGTACTGAAAACAACAAATGCTGGAGATCGCAGCAGGGCAGGCAGCATCCATGGAGAGAGAGCAAGTTAACAGTTTGAGTCGAGATGACTCTTAAGTTTCTTTGTTTCTAATGGTGGAGTAGGTTTGAAGGACTGAATGGCCAACTCTTGTTACTACATACAAAAACAGAAGCATAGAACATTACAGCGCAATACAGGCCCTTCGGCCCTCGATGTTGTGCTGACCTGTGAAACCAATCTGAAGCCCATCTAATCTATACTATTCCATTTTCATCCATATGTCTATTCAATGATCATTTAAATGCCCTTAAAGTTGACGAGTCTACTCCTGTTGCAGGTAGGCCGTTCCATGCCCCTACTACTCTCTGAGGAAAGAAACTACCTCTGCAATCTGTCCTATATCTATCACCCCTCAATTTAAAGCTATGTCCCCTTGTGCTAGCTATTACCATCCCAGGAAAAAGGCTTTCACTGTCCACCCTATCTAACTCTCTGATTAACTTGTATGTCTCAATTAAATCATCTATCAACTTTTTCTCTTAATGAAAACAGCCTAAGGTTCCTCAGCCTTTCCTTGTAAGACATTCCCTCCATACCAGGCAACATCCTAGTAAATCTCCTCTGCACACTTTCCACATCCTTCGGAAGAATGTGGTGACCAGAACTGTACACAAAACTCCAAATGCGGCCGCACTAGAGTTTTGTGCAACTGCAGCATAACCTCATGGCTCTGAAACTTAAAACTCTACTAACAAAAGATAACACACCATATGCCTTCTTAACAGCCCTATCAACCTGGGAGGCACTTTCAGGGATCTATGGACATGGACACTGAGATCTCTCTGTTCATCTACACTACCAAGAATTTTACCATTAGCCCAATACTCTGCATTCCTGTTACTCCTTCCAAAGTGAATCACCTCACACTTTTCCACATTAAATGCATTTTGCCACCTCTCAGCCCAGCTCTGCAGCTTATCTCTGTCCCTCTGTAACCTACAACATCCTTTGTCACTATCTATTATCCACAACTCTACCAACTTCAGTGTCTTCCGCAAATGTAGTAAGCTATCTTTCTATTCCCTCATCCATGTCATTTATAAAAATGACAAATTGCAGTGGACCCAAAACAGATCCTTGCGGTACACCATTAGTAACTGAATTCCAGGATGAATATTTCCCATCAACTAGCACCCTCTGTCTTCTTTCAGCTAGCCAATTTCTGATCAAAACCGTTAAATCACCCTCAATCCCATGCCTCCGTATTTTGCGCAATAGCCTACCATGGGGTACCTTATCAAATGCCTTTACTGAAACCCATATACTCTTTACCCTCATCCACTTGTCTGGTCTTCTTCTCAAAGAACTCAATAAGGTTCGTGAGGCACACCTATCCTTCGCAAAACCGTGTTGACTATCCCTAATCAACTTATTCCTTGCTGGATGATTATAAATCCTATCTCTTATAACCTTTTCCAACACTTTACCCACAACCGAAGTAAGGGCCACTAGTCTGTAATTACCAGGGTTGGCTCTACTCCCCTTCTTGAACAAGGGGATAACATTTGCTATCCTCCAGTTTTCTGGCTCTATTCCTGTAGACAATGACGACATAAAGATCAAAGCCAAAGGTTTGGCAATCTCCTCTCTGGCTTCCCAACGAATCATGGGATGAATCCCATTTGGCCCAGGGGACTTCTATCTTTTCACACTTTCCAGAATTGCTAACACCTCCTCCTTGTGCATTTCAATCCTGTCTAGTCTAGTAGCCTGTATCTCAGTATTCCCCACGACAACATCGTCTTTTTCCAGTGTGAATACTGACGAAAAATATACATTCAGCGCTTCCCCTATCTGCTATGACTACACACACAACTTCCCAATACTATCCTTGATTGACTCTAATCTTACTCGCATCATTCTTTTATTCCTGATATACCTATAGAAAGCATTAGGGTTTTCCTTGATCCTATCCGCCAATGATTTCTTATGTCCCCTCCTGGTTCTTCTTAGCTCTCTCTTTCGGTCTTTCCTGGCTAACTTGTAACTCTCAAACGCCCTAACTGAGCCTTCATGTCTCATCCTTACATTAGCCGCCTTCTTCCCCTGGACGAGAGATTCAACTTCTTTAGTAAACCACGGCTCCCTCACTCAACAACTTCCTCTCTGCCTGACAGGTACATACTTATCCAGGACGTGCAGTAGCTGTTCCTTGAATAAGCTCCACATTTCAATTGTGCCCATCCCCTACAGATTCTCAACAGGTCTGGCAGTAATCTGCGGAGAGAAAGAGTTAATGCTTTGAGTCCAATGATCCTTCTTCAGAGTGCAGTTCTGCTTTCTCTCCACAGATACTGACAGACTTGCTGAGTGTTCCAGCAATTTTTGCTTCAGACTTCCAGCATCTGCAGTTTGTTTTCTTTTCGTTTTTTTTCCAGTTGCTACATTTCTGGTTAGCATTAGCATTTCTCTGTTCTATTTCTTTATTCTTTCATGGGAAATGAGTGCTGCTGGCAAGGGCAGCGCTTATCGCAAATTCCTAGCTACCTTGAACTGACTGGCTGGCTAGGGCCATTTCAGAGCATAGTTCAGAGTAAACCACATCGCTGTGAGTTGGC
Organism: Chiloscyllium plagiosum; assembly: GCF_004010195.1. Taxonomy (NCBI): domain Eukaryota; kingdom Metazoa; phylum Chordata; class Chondrichthyes; order Orectolobiformes; family Hemiscylliidae; genus Chiloscyllium; species Chiloscyllium plagiosum. The sequence goes on along the minus strand of NC_057721.1, from coordinate 1,524,703 downwards.
GGAATCACATGTAGGCCCGATCAGGTGAAGACAGCAGATTTCCTTCCATTGGGAAACGAGATAGGTTTTCACAACTTATAACGATAGTTGTCATGGCCACCATTACAAATGTTTTACACAGAGAATGTGGTGGGTGCGGGCACAGTTACAACGTTTAAAAGACATTTGGATAAGTACATGAATCAGAAATGTTTGGAGGAATATGGGCCAAGCGCAGGATGGTGGGACTAGTTGAGTTTGTGTTTATGGTCGGCATGGACTGGTGGGACCGAAGGGTTTGTTTCCATATGGGTGACACTATGAGTAGATTTCCATTCTGGATTTATTCATTTGTTACAAATTCCACCAGCTGCCTTGGTGGGATTTGAACCCATGTCCTGAGAGCAATCACTTGGGTCTCTAGATTACTAGTGACTTTACCACCACTGTCTTAGCTCAAGTGAGAGTGTAAGTTAATCTGAAGCTATATGTGTCCTCATTGGATCTACAAAGTAGAAACAGCCATTGTGGAATCTACTTTCTGTCAATGGATATCAATTTATTCCATTCCTCTGCCTGAGCAAGGTCAAACAATTTATGACACATTTCATTTCTTGAGTTTTTTTCTGTGGTAAATGTAGCAGAAGCTGTTGTGTGTTTAAAAGTAAACTGAGATGGGCAGTGAAGCAGTACAAAAGAATCTGTGTGAATGAAGGTCCACAGATGGCCTGTCTAGACTGCAGTTGCCAATAGCTGGTACTGGGAAACTATCCAAGTATTCCAATGATTTTGGTTTGGCATATTACTGTTAAAGCACAGCACCTCATCTCTGAATCCTGTCCATCACTGTATATTCTTATTTTGGTCACTGGCTGTATGAGGGATTTCTGTCACTTCCAAAGGGGCTCCCTGGCCAAGGTCAAAATCAAACTGCAAAACTCGCTTGCTGAACAATGATCCTGCTATTCAAGCTACTTTTGGGAGGGAAAAGAAAGTATGAGATCTTATTAACAGTCCTTTTATCCCAGTGGTTAGCAAACAGGAGGTCCCTGATATTGAGTTGCTTTAAGTTATTAATTCATGTGTATGGGTGTCACTAGCTGGGCCACTATTTATTGTCCGACCCTAATTTCCCTTGAAAGGTGGTGGTGAGCTACCCTCTTGAGCTGCTACCATTCTTGGGGTATAGAGAGGGAGTTCTAGTATTTTGACCCAGAGACAGTGAAGAAATGGTCATTTCGTTCAAAGTCAGGATGGTGAGTAGCTTGGAGGGGATCTTGCAGGTGATACCTTCTAGACGGTAGTAGTCATGCATTTGGAAGGTGCTGTCAGTGGAGCCTTGGTGAGTTGCTGCATTAAATCTTGTAGATGATACACACTATTGCAACTGTAGATTGGTGGTGGAAAGGAGTTAATGAAGATGGTGGATTTCTCCAGGATGTCAGCACATTCTGTGTGTTGTTGCAGCACTATTACCAGGCAAGTGGAGAATATTACATCACATTCCTGACCTGTGCCTTGTAACTTACATGAAGGCTTTGGTGAGAGGAAATGAGCCATTCAATTTGGAATTCCTGGCTTCAGACCTACTCTTGCAGCCACTCTGTTAATATGGTTGGCTAGTTCAGCTTCTGGTCAATGGTAACCCCCAGGATGTTGATGGTAGGGGTTTCAGCAATAATAATGCAATTGAATGTCAAACATCTTCCTTGAATATATTCAGTGACCTAGCCTCCACGACCTTCTCTGGTAGAGAATTCCACAAGATCATTGTTCTTTGAAGAAATTTTCCTCATCTCAGCCCTAAATAGTCTACTCTTATCCTGAGACAGTCTCAGGATAAAAGAACTAGGTTTCCCAACTCGGGAAAACATCCTTCTTGTATCTAGTCTGGCCAGCCCTGTTAGAATTTTGTATATTTCAATCAGCTCTCCTCTCATTTTTCTAACTTATGGAGAATACAGGTTAAGCCAAACTATTCACTTCTCACAGAACAGTCCTGCCAAGCCCAGTGTCAGCCTAATGAACCTCAGTATACTCCCTCTCCAGCAAGTATATTCTTTCTTAGGTAGGGAGACCAAAACTCCAGGCATGGTCTCACCAAGGCTCTGTGTAACACCAAGGCCCTGTGTATTTGCAGTAAATGATTTGGATGCGAGCATAAGAGGTACAGTTAGTAAGTTTGCAGATGACACTAGAATTGGAGGTGTAGTGGATAGCAAAGAGGGTTACCTCAGATTACAACAGGATCTGGGCCAGATGGGCCAATGGGCTGAGATGTGGCAGATGGAGTTTAATTCTGATAAATGCGAGGTGCTGTATTTTGGGAAAGCAAATCTTAGCAGGACTTGTGCACTTAGTGGTAAGGTCCTAGGGAATGTTGCTGAACAAAGAGACCTTGGAGTGCAGGTTCATAGCCCCTTGAAAGTGGAGTTGCAGGTAGATAGGATAGTGAAGAATGCGTTGGGTATACTTTCCTTTATTGGTCAGAGTATTCAGTAGAGGAGTTGGGAGGTCATGTTGTGGCTGTACAGGCCACTGTTGGAATATTGCGTGCAATTCTGGTCTCCTTCCTATCGGAAAGATGTTGTGAAACTTGATTATACAAAATTATGAGGTGCATGGATAGGTTAAATAGGCAAAGTCTTTTCCCTGGGGTCGGGGAGTCCAGAACTAGAGGGCATAGGTTTAGGGTGAGAGGGGAAAGATATGACAGAGACCTAAGGGGCAACTTTTTCACGCAGAGGGTGGTGCGTGTATGGAATGAGCTGCCAGAGGAAGTGGTGGAGGCTGGTACAATTGCAACATTTAAGAGGCATTTGGATGGGTATTATGAATAGGAAGGGTTTGGAGGGATATGGGCCGGGTGCTGGCAGGTGGGACTAGCTTGGGTTGGGATATCTGGTCAGCATGGACAGGTTGGACCGAAGGGTCTGTTTCCATGCTGTACATCTCTATGACTCTGAACACAAATTTTGTTGCAATGAAGGCCAATAGATCATTTGATTTCTTAACTGCCTGCTGCACCTATCTGTCAGTTTTCATTGTAAAAGAACCCCAGATCTCTTGTATCTGAATGGGTTTATTGTAGTCACATGTACCGTAGTACAGTGAAAAGCTCTGTTTTGCGAACAGTACAGACAGGTCATAGCAAACAAGGACATACAGATCTTAGGATGCTGAGACAGAGTGAGTCCATTCAGCAGTCTATAATGGCAGGGAAGAAGCTGTTCTTGAACCTGCTGGTGTATGTGTTCAAGCTTCTGTACCTTCTGCCTGATGGAAGAGGTCATACATCCACTCTTCTCAGTACGTCACTATTTAAACAATACTTTGCCTTTCTGTTTTTTCACAACTTCACATTTAACCACATTGTACTGCACATGCCACGTGTGTTCCCCAGTCACTCAACTTGTCTAAATCACCTTGAAGCTTCTTTGCATCCTGCTCACAACTCACAATCCTGTCCAGTTTTGAGTCAGCAGCAAACTTGGAAATGTTGCATTTGGTTCCTTCGTCCAGGTCATTTTTATACAGTCGGTTCTGATATAATGTGACAGTTCCGCTCCGCATTTTAAGAAAATTGTGTAATAGCAACACCATTTAAATTAATGGGGCCTGAATCGTGTTATATACAATTCAGGTAAGCAAAGTTCACCTTCTACAAATAATAGTCTAAATTCTTCAATCACGTTATAGCCAATTCGTGTTGAAGAAATGCACGTTATAGCAGAACCGACTGTACGTCGTGAATAGCTAAGGCCCAGCACTGTTCCCTATGGTACCCCATTCATCACTGCCTGCCACCCAGAAAGAAATCCATTTATTCTCACTCCCTGTTTCTTGTCTGTCAAGTAATTCTCAGTCCTTGCTAATACACTATGCATAATAGTGGGCAGCACGGTGGCACAGTGGTTAGCACTGCTGCCTCACAGCGCCAGAGATCCAGGTTCAATTCCCGCCTCAGGCGACTGACTTGTCGAGTTTGTACGTTCTCGCCGTGTCTGCGTGGGTTTCCTCCGGGTGCTCCGGTTTCCTCCCACAATCCAAAAATGTTCAGGTTAGGTGAATTGGCCATGCTAAATTGCCCATAGTGTTAGGTGAAGGGGTAAACGTAGGAGAATGGGTCTGGCTGGGTTGGGCTTTGGCAGGTCAGTGTGGACTTGTTGGGCCGAAGGGCCTGTTTCCACACTGTAAGTAATCTAATCTAATCTAATTATGCCCTATTCCATAACCTTTAACTTTGCCCACTAAGCTCTATGAGAGATCTTATCAAAAGCCATCTGAAAATCCAAATACACCTCCAGTTCTCCCTTACCTATCTACTAGTTATCTGGTCAAAAAAAACTCCAGTAGATTTGTTCAGAATGTTGGCTTTATCTAATCCCACTAGTGCTTTCCAAATGTTCTTTCATCTATCTTTTACAATACTTTCTAGCATTGTCTCCTCTACTGATGTTAGGCCAACTGGTCTGTAATTCTCTATTACTTCTCTCCCTCCCTCTTTAAACATTGGGTTACATTTGCCAACCTTCCAATGTGCACCAGAATCGAGAGAGTTTTGGAAGATGACCAGTAATACACCCAATATTTCCATGCATTTTAATTTCTCGAATTTTTGACTGTGAGGGACCTACATTTGCCTTCATAGTTTCAAAATACCAACTTTCAAAGAAATACACAATTCAGCGACAGAAAACTGTAAATAGAAGAAAGCTTTGCTCACTTTAAATAGTCAAACTCTGACACTGACATCGCATCTGCACATATGCAGGAAGTTCTGCCTTCTGAGGAAAGGGCAGTTGGGTGTCTGGAGTCATATGTAGGCCAGAACAAGTGAGCAGGGATGATTTCCTTCCCTAAAGGACATCAGTGAACCAGATAATGTTGTAGAAATAAAGATAGGAGTAAGAGAAGGTGTGTGTTTCTCTCTACAAGATGTATTTATGTTCTGAAACCTAAGACTGTGAAGAGAAAGGCATTAAAGACTGAAGGAATTCGGTTATAGCAAGTTTGCCTATTTAGCGCAGTATACTTTGGACATTGATTTTATAACCTCACTGATTGTCCCTTGATATTGTCATGTCAAAGGAAATTCCACCTTCTATATTTAGCAGTTTTGAACTCAAGTGATCTATTTTGTTACTATGAAGGCAAATGTAGGTCCCTCACAGTCAAAAATTCGAGAAATTAAAATGCATGGAAATATTGGAAGTATTGTAAAAGATAGATGAAAGAACATTTGGAAAGCATTAATGGGGCCTCTAACCACTGAGGCCTCTGGCCTTCTGGTGTTTGAGGCCTTTGTCCCCTTGTTGTCTGATACCTTGACTGATGGTTATTTATAGCTTAAAAGCTACATGTGTCAGGTCTAAAACCCATTGATGGTTGAGGCCTGTGGCCTATTACGGTTTGAGGCCAGTGTATGTGTTTTCTGGCCTGTAGTTTTTGAAGCCTGTGACCTCTTGTTTTTGATGCCTCTGATTGGTGGTTGTTTGAGACCCGAGACCAGTTGACTTTCAAGGCTTGTGATGCATCAACGTTTGAGGCTTGAGTAGGGAGTTGAGGCCAGTGGTGGCAAGGTGGTACCCATGTGGCAACACATCTTGAAAATCAAATCTGACGGCCATTGAAAAGCCTTGGGTGATTGAGCTCAGTGATGATTGACAAGCCAAGTAAACAACGGCAAGCTTCTGGAGAACAGGCAGTTGGGGATCTGGAGTTACATGTAGGACAGAACTAGTTAAGATGGCCAATTTCCTTCCCTAAAAAAGGTCAGTGAACCAGATGGGCCTTTCCCATAATTGTCCCATTCCAAGAACAGCCAGGCATGGAGATAACTATGAAAAGGAGGCAGGCCATCGGGTGGAACAACTCTCTCTGTAGCCTTGTACACTTTCTGCAAGCACAAATGAACCATGTTATGAACTTGACTGGTGACCTTACATTGCTTGCCAATGTAGCTGTCAACACGTTTAGAATGCCACTGAACAATTGCCCAGGTGATGGAGGGGAGGCGGCCCAGCCAAGAGGCATTTGTGGGCCTCAAATGAACAATCCTGAGTTCAGGGTTTGTTAGAGCACAGCAAACTCAATTGTGGTCTCTTGAAGCCTTTTGTCCAAACCTCCCCAACTTACGGCAGATTCAAAAGCAAAGGAGTTGTGCTAAAATCGAATAAGTTGTTACATAGACTTCAACTGGAGTATTGTGTGCAATGCTGGATGCCAGGAAGAATGGGAATATTTTGGAGAGTGCAGAAGAATGAATGGTTGGGAAGCTTCAGTTTGGAGCATTAGTGACACTGTTTCCTTGGGACAGGAGAAGGCTGAAGAGAAATTTGATCAAAGTTCTCAAAATCACAACGGGCCGAGACAGAGTAGATAGGGAGAAACTGTTGTGCTCATAAAAGAATCAAGAATGAGAGGACACTCAGATTTAAAGTAGTTTGTAAATGAAGCAAGTGCAGTGCACACAGCAAGCAATTGGGGTCCGGAATGCAATGCCAGGAAGGGTGGTGGAGGCAGGTTTAACTGAGGCATTTGTGAGGGCAAAAGGGCAAAGCAACGGCACCAATCATTTGGAGACCTTGGCACACAAGAAAATGGGCTGAATAGCTTTGCACAACACTGTAATAGTTTTCTGATTCTGAAATGGGGTGGGTTCTCAAAATTATTGGTGAGGGTGAGAAAGATGAGCACTTCATCCTATAACAGACAGCCAAAGGTCAAAATCTACCACTGCGCATGGCAGGATTAACAAGCAAAGGACAAGACTCAGGCATTACAGCTGCCTTCTCATGTGGGAGAGGGTAAGAACCTGGGCACCTGCACAGGCCTCATTCCTTGCAGGGTAGGTTTGGTAGATCAGGTTTGCACAGTACGCTGGGACCTGCCTGGGACCTCCCCCCGGCACCAAACAGGTTTTCTGGCTGGCTTCCAATTCTCTGATGTTAATACAAACCTGTCTTCCTTTCCTCAGGACATGGACTCTACGGCATGTTTGAAATGCTCTCATCGTGGAGGGAGACCATGGAGGATCAGCATGTGAAGGAGAGGATTGCCAATGTGTACGCTGACACCATGCTGCCCATTACACTCACCACTGCCATGTACATGGTGACGTTTGGCATTGGCGCCAGTCCCTTCACCAATATAGAAGCAGTGAAGGAGTTCTGTGTGAACACATGCATATCCGTGCTTTTTAACTACCTCTACCTGATGGCATTCTATGGCTCCAATCTGGTCTTCACTGGTTACTTAGAAAATAATTACCAGCACAGTCTCTTTTGTAGAAAAGTGCCCAAACCAGATGATCTGCAAGCAAAACCAGCCTGGTATCGGTTTATCATGATGTCCAAGTTCAGTGAGGAGGCAGCCAGCTCAAACGACACAAGCCCCTATGAAAGTCAGTTCTTGCTTTGGTTTCTGAAGCAGTATTATTGTGATTGGATTACAAACACTTACGTCAAGCCTTTTGTGGTTTTGTTTTATCTGGTTTATATCTCCTTTGCCTTAATGGGCTACCTGCAGATCAGTGAAGGTCTGGACCTCAGCAATGTGGTGGCCACTGAGTCTCGAACTGTCTCTTATAGCACCGTCCAGCAGAGATACTTCAGTAGCTATAGCCCCGTCATTGGCTTTTATATTTATGAACCCATTGAATACTGGAATGCCAGTGTCCAGGAGGATTTGTTAGAAATCACCGGGGGCTTTGTCAGAATTTCTTGGTTCGAAACATACTTAAATTACCTTAAAAAATTGAATGTTACCCCTCCAGTGTCTCGTAGCTACTTCCTAGAGACCCTGCGGAATTCCTTCCTAAAGACGCCACAGTATTCCCAATTCTCCGATGATATCATACTGGTGAGGAAGGTCAACAATGAGCTGGAGGTGGTGGCCTCACGCATGTATCTCGTGGCCAAGACAGCAGAGAACACCAGGGAAGAGATTTATGATCTGCTGGAGACACTGAGGAAACTGTCCCTGACCTACAAGGTGAAATTTATGATTTTCAACCCGTCGTTTATATACATGGACCGGTATGCTTCATCGGTGGGAGCACCTCTGCAGAACTCGTGCATCAGTGCTCTGTTTGTCCTCTTCTTCTCCGGTTTCTTGGTGGTGAACCCTCTGCTGAACGTCTGGCTCAGTCTGACCGTGGCCTCAGTGGAGTTTGGAGTCGCTGGCTTTATGAGCCTATGGGATGTAGAACTGGACTGTATCTCCGTCCTCTGCTTAATTTACGGGATAAACTACACCATCGACAACTGTGCACCGTTCCTATCGACGTTTGTCCTGGGTAAAGACCTGACAAGGACGAAGTGGGTTAAAAATGCTTTGGAACTGCATGGAGTGGCCATTTTGCAGAGCAACTTTTGCTACATGGTTGGTATAATCCCCCTTAGTTCGGTGCCTTCGAACCTGATCTGCACACTATTCAGGTGTCTGTTTCTTATAGCCCTTTTCACCTTTCTCCACTGCTTTGCCATTCTGCCCGTGCTCCTGACCTTTGTTCCGCCTTCCAAGAAGCAGGCGGAGAGGAAGAGCCCAGAAAACCACAGTGAGGTCGAGTGCATGGAAATGGTGGACTTGGATGGCACCCGGGTGGTTGACCACATCACCTCAGTCTGATTGGCGCAATGCAGCCAGGCGATGCGGAGAGACGGAGAGAGAGAAAAAGACAAAGAGATGGGGGGGAGTTCATGTGAATGTATAGGTGGGATGGGGGAAATGGGCTAATGAAATACAGCTTCATGGATGGGGTTGGGGGAGGGGTGGGGGGAGATGTGGCAGATACGCAAGGAGAAAAGGTGTTATGGGAAGTAAACTTGATACCTCCTGGAGGCACAGAGAGAGGGGCAGCAGGTCTATTTTGGGGTCCATGATCCACATGGACCTCCTCCCACTTTACCTTCATCTCACCTTTATCAACAAATCCATCAATTCCTTTCTCCCACATGCACACACATCCAACTTCCTCAGTTCACCACAACCACTCACCGTGGGAGCGAGTTCTTCATTCTCACCACTCTCTGAGTAAAGAATCACCTCTTGGATTTAATCGTGACTCCCTTACATTTTATGGCTGGTATTTCTGGACTTCCCCACAAATCGAAATATCTTCTCTACATGTCAACCCTGGGGAACCCCCTTCAGAGTTTGCTCAGCCTATTTGGAGCCACCCGGGGTACTGAGGCTATAACAAGAGTGCGCTGCTCAGCATTTGAGGACACTGTGGAGACGGACCAAGGGAGCTGCATGCATTCGAATAATTCATCTGCCCATTTACACTCTGCTGAACTGGGATTTCCATACAAGAGCTGGATGGTCTAAAGGCGGTGTTGGTCCTGATAAACTAGGTGTTACCTGCGTCATCAGAATTCTCTGGGTAGGCAAGTTTCAATATTTTTCCACTTGGGAAGCGCTAGTTGAAGGGAAAAATCTCAATAGGTTTTGTGAAGTCTCCCGGGGTATTTCCCAAAGTAGTGGGATTTTTTTTTTAAAAAATGAATTCCGCTGTCCGCCATGGCAGAATTTGAAGACAGGTCCCAGAACATTCTCTGGGTCTCTGGATTAATACCACTAGGCTATCACCTCCTCCTGCTCTTATCTGAGACTATCTGCTAACCTGGTTAGATCAGATTCCCTCCAGTGTGGAAACAGGCCCTTCAGCCCAACAAGTCCACACTGACCCTCCAAAGAGTAAGCCACCCAGACCCATTTCCCCCTGACACAATGGGCACCTAACACAATGGGCAATTTAGCATGGCCAATTCACCTGTCATGCTCATGGAGTCATAGAGATGTACAGCATGGAAACTGACCCTTCAATCCAACCCGTCCATGTCGACTAGATATCCCAACCCAATCTAGTCCCACCTGCCAGCACCCGGCCCATATCCCTCCAAACCCTCCCTCATAATTTTGTAAACCTCTATAAAGTCACCCCTCAGCCTCTGACGCTCCAGGGAAAACAGCCACAGCCTGTTCAGCCTCTCCCTATGGCTCTTTTGGAACGTGGGAGGAAACCCACACAGACACGGGGACGATATGCAAACTCCATGCAGACGGTCGCCTGAGGCTGGAATTGAACCCAGGTCCCGGGTGCTGTGAGGCAGCAGTGCTCACCACTGAGCCACCATGCCACCCCATTTATCAGGGCAATTCTTTACCTGAGATTAAAAGTGTTTTGCAGACTGCCAGCTCCCTCGGTAAGGCTCTGCCCGAAGAACCATTTGGGTCACAGGGGCTTTTCACCTGAGAAGATGTATTTTAAGATTAGTCTTGGAAACTTCAGCCCCAATGGCAACAATCGCAGGTTGACAGAAGCAAGAAAAAAAAACTGAATTATGAACTATCTCTACTTTTTGTCTTACAGGTAAAATTAAATATCAATTTGAACCTTGCACAGGAAGATCATTGGATTATTGAATGATTCAGAATGAAAGGTGTCCACTTGGCCTGTCATGACTATGCCAGCTCTTTGAAAGAGCTATCTAATTAATCCCACTTCCCTGGCCTTTTCCTAAAGTCCCTTCAAATGGTTACTGTTCAAACCTTTTTCCAACTCCTCTTTGTTGTTAAACCTGCTTCCACTACCTTTCAAGGCAGTGCTTTCCTCATCACTGTAACTTGCTGAGTTAAACAATTTTTCTTCCACTCCCTTTCTGTTTTGTGTACCCATTGTCTTAAACCTGTGTCCTCCTGCCCTTACTGCTAATTATTTACCCTGTTCAATTTTAAGGTAAAGTATGAATGCCCATTCAAAAAAAAAAGCAAAACAGGGGCTAATACAAGGCTCGACAATGGGTCTTTTATTGAAGAACACCCTGCCCAGTCCTCCCTCGCCCTCTTCTCCCCACGTTTGGTCTGAACTGCCCAGTAATCTAGTGTCAGGCTATGGTCAGACCTGAAACCTGGCTCAGGTTCCTCTCTTCAGCTGGCAGAGACTGGATGGACCATAAAATGAATGGGACACTTTGCCGTTTTGCTGTAGGCCCTCAGGGCTCCTAGAAGAGCGATTGGAGAGAGCCCTTGTCTGATAATTTACCAACAGTGTGCAAGGTGATTTCCCCCTTACGTGATGTCACTTCAAGGAGGCAGGCACTTTAACTTCCAACCTATTCTCAAGCAAATTCGATTGTTCGCTAAATGTATCTTACCTCATTCTCCTGCTCATCGCTGCAAGCACACCTCAAGGAGCAAGGAATGTCTGTCCTGGATTTGAGACGGTAAACAGATTGAGGAGAAATACCGAGACAGTATTCAGTCTAGATTTGCACAGGCCTCATGCCGATACTTCTCTTTTTAGTTGAGCTGACATTTCATTGGCAAGGAATCCTCTCATGGGTCAATGCAAATTGTATTTGGCACCAATCATGAACAAAGCACAGCTGGTGATTACTGATCAATGTTACACACTGGCCTCCTTAGCAACCTGCTGAATATTTTTACTAAAGAGTAAACGTGAATGATGTACTTCACAATGCTGCTTGGAATGTACAGGGTGACTTTTGTATCTCCAAGAACTGTCCATGTAAAAAGGTAAGTCCAGTTCCTTCACACAACTATTGTTCCTATAGTAAGTATATAAACATGTAACTATGCTTCTGAAGATGTGACCACATTGGTGGCATCTACAAATACCCTTAAGTCCATTCAAAAATGTGACTCGTTTGAATGATTTACAATTTTATATCCTATCTCATTCCTTCTTGAATGGAAATCAAGGTAATTCCGTCAGGGTGAATCACACTTTTCAAGATTTAGATGTAATCTGGACTTTAAAAATCACACAAATGTATCTACTCTGTAACTTCGCTAGTCCGAAATGTATTGGTCAGGAATACCAAGGAGAAAGGGAGACAAAATGTCAGTGGGGAGTAAACTCGATACCTCCTGGAGGCACAGAGAGAGAGAAGCAACAGGTCTACTTTGGAGTCCACGATCCACATGAACCTCCTCCCAGCTTACCTTCATCCCACATTATCAACAAACCCATCTATTCCTTTCTCCCACATGCACGCACATCCAACTTCCTCAGTTCACCACAACCACTCACTGTGGGAGCGAGTTCTTCATTCTCACCAATCTCTGAGTAAAGAATCATCTTGTGGATTTATTTGTGACTCTCTTTTATTTTGTGGCCTGTATTTCTGGACTGCCCCATAAATCAAACTACCTTCTCTACATGTCAGCCCTGGGGAACCCCCTTCAGAGTTTGTTTGACCTATTTGGAGCCACCTGGGGTACTGAGGCCATAACATTACTATCCCAGCATCTATTTGGATAATTAAAGATCTCTGTGCTCACTACTCTTGTAATATTCGCAACTCTCTGTAATGTCCTTGCAAATTTGTTCCCTTACATCACATTTTTCTCACTAGTTATGGCCTCTCGACTACACTGAAAATTGTACGTTTTTTTTGCCTTAATTCAATTCAATTCTATTCTTGACCCATCTGGAACATCCTTTCTCTCTAGCACTGTGCTGCTGTCAATAATCGATGCCATCACTCCCCCATTTTCTCTCCTGGACATCTTGCATTCAAGAATATTAGTGACAGAAATCTAACTGAGGTGGAGTGACAGCTCAACTTCCACATAATAATTTCTGTTGGAGTGACTGATTCACATCTTTCCATCTGTGGGATATGACGGGAATGCAGCCTCAGAGCTATGGTGAGGTGACTCATACATACAGCGCCAAAACAGGTCCTTCGGTCCAACCAATCCATGCCTTCTGGTGGATGAATACGTTGGTTGACAGCAAGGTCTGTCACAAGTGCCACATGTGAAGTTATCCCTTGCCTGTTATGCACGGTGATCTCCACTGATGACTTGCCTGCAGAGCAGGTTTCTGAAACCATTTGTTGTCACAGTGCCCATTTCCTGCCCACAGCTCCATTGGCATTGATTATTAGCTCGTGTTTCCCACTTAGAGTCATAGAGATATACAGCATGGAAACAGACCCTTCGGTCCAACCTGTCCATGCCGACCAGATATCCCAACCTTATCTAGTCCCACCTGCCAGCACCTCGCCCATATCACTTCAAACCCTTCCTATTCATATACCCATCCAAATGCCTCTTAAATGTTGCAATTGTACCAGCCTCCAACACTCTGGCAGCTCATTCCATACCCGCACTACCCTCTATGTGAAAAAGTTGACCCTTAGGTCTCTTTTATATCTTTCCCCTCTCACCCTAAACCTCTAGTTCTGGACTTGTGATTGATTTTGAGGGATTTCATGTCTGACAGCATCCATGAATCTGAGTTTGGAGTGCGGGTCTTTCGACAGGCTACCTCTGTACGTAGAACTTGCTTGGGGATGTAAACATCTTCCAGCAGCATGGGGAGGCATAGGAGCACAGAAAAAGTTGGTGATATTAAAGAGCTGATTGCCCAATTATAGAATCGAGGAGTATTGGATTCTCATACCTATGTTGTTCCTTTGAAAAGACTATCCCATCAGTGACCCATCCACTGATCTTTTCCTTTATTGAATCATTGAATTCGTACAGTATGGAAGAAGGCCATTTGGTCCATCAATTTCACACTGACCCTCCAAACAGCATCCCAACCACGTTCCCCCATCCCTCCTTTTCCCATGGTTAATCCACCTAGCCTGCACAACCTTGGACAATTTAACACTGCCAATCCACCTAACCTCCACTCTTTGGACTGTGGGAGGAAATCAGAGGACCCAGGGAAACCCACGCAGACTCAGGGAGAATGTGCAAACTCCACACAGACAATCACCCGAGGGTGGAATTGAACATGAGTCTCTGGTGCTATGAGGCAGCAGTGCTAACCACTGAGCCTCTGCGCTGCCCTGAAATATACAAATGTTGTGCCTTCAAGTCGTCTTTTGAAGGTTAATATTGAATCTGCTTCCACTACCCTTTCCAGTTGTGTTGGAGAGGAGTGATAGACAGAGGGACCCCTGCATGTCTAACAATGTCCAGTTCCCAAAGTTAAACGGATCTGTGTTTAGCCATGAACATCCACAACACCACCTTCCCCTATGACAGCTTAATTAGAGAATCCGTCTTTAAGAGCGGGAAGCTTTACAAATCAGTTCAGTGAGCAATCATTTGAATCTGCTGTAACCTCTCCAGTCGAGAAAGCTTGGAAGGTTATTCCTGGATTCTGGAGTTTTTCGGACGATAGATTGACATTAGAACATCAAATCACAAGAAAGGTTGAAATGACACTGTATATATAAAAATTACCTGATGCATAAAACAGAGCTAATTAAAATGGTTTTACACCAGATACAAAGATCCAGCTACGCACTTTAACTGTGAACAAGGGCTTTGCTCCCAATTGGATTTATTTTTCTCAAGGATGTGTAATATAATTTCAAGGGAAGTAGTTAAAGCTGCATTAATTACCAACCGTGGAAAGCCTGTGGCTGACAGAAAGCAATTGGATCAAGGTTTAAGTAGATAATATTCTGGTCCAGAAATTGCTGGAGTTGGATGCTAAGAATTAGATTTTAGACTTCATCCTTCAGACCATACTTTGCATTGCAAGTTTCTAGGTTTTGATAATGGCTGAGTGAGGATAATCATTAACCTGGAATGTCTGTGAATGTCAGTCCCAATGGTTTATCTCCTTATGCATGAAGGTCAAATGAAAAACATTGAGATAAAACAGGTGAAATTGGCATCAAATGGACACAGAGAGAGAAATGGTTGGAAAGCAAGATTGAAATGGGCAATTCAGAAAAAAATTCTGAGAAAAAGGAAAAAGCAATTTTTAAATGTATATTTAAGAATATTTTAAAATCTACAGTGTACTTTTAATTTTGAATGGCATGTCAGGACTACAAATTTTGTCATCCAGGGTCCTTACGAAATGAATTGCTACCCCTAAATAATTAGGATTAAAATTAATACATTTTAATAGTACAAATCCAGCAATTTTATAAGGTTTGTGACAAAATATTAATTAGTTTCTCTGAATCTAATGGAAAATATTTCTGCAGCTTAGGAAAAAATTTGGGATTCCTGAGGGATTGTCAAAAATTCCTGTACTTCTGATGCACTGTAACCTCATGGTTATTTCTTTCAGCTGTTCCTGGGCCACTCTGTACAACGGAATTGCTGGGGGCCAAGAGAGTTCTCGCCCATACAAAGCAAGTGACCGAGAAAAGCTTTTCTATGCCATGACAGGCTTGTACTAACTTTGGCATGAACCCAGTTGACCGCCTCTCCAGGGTCTTGACCACATAATCGAGGCTGACACTGCAGTACAAGTGTTGCACTGTCAGGGGTGCCATCTTTCAGAGGAAGTGTTAAACAAAGGCCCTTCTCAGGTGGATATAGAAGATCTCATGATACTCCAAGAACAGCAGGAGTATTCTCTTATTATCTCCTGGAAGTTATTTGTTTCTTAACCCAGACAGATTCTCTGGAGATTTGTCTTATTTGTCTTTCATAGATTGACTGCCTTTACTAATGTAGCAACAGGGATTGCACCTCATTAAAGTACTTAACTGGCTTTGAAACACTTTGACACTGCCTTAAAGTTCTTTTTTCTTTCTTAGGCAGATGATGCAGCTGCTATCCCATGAACACAACGAAGGCACGAAACACTACTGAAAATGACTGTTTGTAAACTTGAGTCAGTACTACAGGGTAGGCTGTCCAACAGCAGCTACTTCAAGTTGCATGTAGTAAACACTGGGTAATTTATTAGATTTGCTTCCTGCTTGTTCGTATATTTATGCAGAAAATGAGAGTTGATATGAGGACCCTTAATGCTTTTTGTAAAAGTACAAAGATGTTCCACAATTGTCTTTTGATTTTATGAGAATTTGATTTCATTACCGTGTTAAACTGTAAAGGCTTCACAGTGACCAATGCAGCCTGTTAGAAGATAAGGAAATGCTGCAAGTGAACAGCTTTTGATGAGACCATTTCTCCTTCAGTGATGAAATCTAATTTCTTTTTAAGGAGATAGCACATTTTTGCCAATGATTGCATTATTTTGGCAACATTCCCAAAATAACTATATAGTCCTGGCAACTTCCACGTTTTGCTAATCCGGGTGGCTGTCTGTTCCCTGACTGTACTTGTGCCAGGAATGACGTGGAATGCCATCAAAGACTGTTTGGAAATCTGAATATATTACATCTACTGCATCATCCTCACCTATTCTTTCTGTTACTGTTATCAAAGGCATCAAGATAATTAGTCTGTAGCTGAATTCTACCCCTCCCATCAGCATCCTAGTGGGTTACCATTGGCCAGAATCTGAACTAGCTTTATAAAAACTGGAATAAAAGCAAAATATTGCCAATGCTGAAAATCAGAAATAAACACAATTAATGCTGGAGAAACACAGCAAGTTTGGCAACACCTGTGGAGAGGAAGCATCTGAAGAAGAGTCATACCAAATTCAAAATGTTAATTTTGTTTCTATCTCCATAGTAGCTGCAGGACCTTCTGAGTTTCTCCAGCATTCACTATGTTTGAGCTATATAAACACAGTAGCAACAAGATCAAGTCAGAGGCTAGGAATACTGTGGCGAGTAACTCACCTCCTGATTCCCCAAAGCCTGTCCACTATCTACAAGTCACAAGTCAGGAGTATGATGGAATACCCCTCACTTGTCTGGGTGAGTGCAGCTGCAGCAACACTCAAGAAAGTTAACACCAACCAGGACAAAGTAGCACCCAACCCGACCTTCAACGTTCACTCCATCCACCACCGGGGTGGCACGGTGGCTCAGTGGTTAGCACTGCTGCCTCACAGCGCCGGGGCTCAGGTTCAATTCTATCTTGGGCAACTGTCCGTGTGGAGATCGCACATTCTCCCTGTGTCTGCATGGGTTTCCTCCAGGTACTCCAACTTCCTCCCACAGTCCAAAGATGTGCAAGTTAGGTGAATTGGCCATGCTAAATTGCCCATAGTGCCCATGGATGTGTAGGGTGGGTGCATTAGTCAGGGGTAAATGTAGGGGATTGGATCTGGGTGGGTGACTGTTCGGAGGATTGGTGTGGATCTGTTGGGCTGAAGGGCCTGTTTGCACACTGTGGGGATTCTATGATTCACCGATGCTCTGTAGCGATAGTGTATACCATCTACAAAATGCACTGCAGCAACTCACCAACCTTCTCCGGGCAACACCTTCTCAGCTAATGATAACTACCATATAGAAGGACAAGGTAGCAGATACATAGGAACAGCAGCACTTGCGAGTTTCCCTCCAAGCCAGTCACCATCCTGATTTGGAAGTTTAGCAACATTCCTTATGTGTTGCTGAATCAAAATCCAGGAACTCCCTAACAGCCATTCTGGCTGTCCCTACATGCCAAGGACTGCAGTAGTTCAAGAAGCAGCTTACTACCAGAGTAATTTTTCTCCAGAGTAGTTTAGAGGTGGTCAATAAATGTTGGCCTAGCTAGCAATGCTCACATTCACTGACTTATTCCGTCTACCTTTTTAAATTGTATTGGCTGCCCACTTTGTTAATATTCCTTTGTAATTAGTTTTTAGGTACATTTAGTAGTGCTCTTGAAAAAGGAGGTCTGGTGGCACGGGGGGATAGCATCCCTACTCCTGGGCTGGAAGCTTTGAGTTCAAGTCTTTCTCGGACTTAAGAGCCCTGGAAGGTTCGGTTAGAGCTTAGTTAATTATCAATGAATAAATTCTTTCCTGATCAGTCATAATGGAGGAGGCAATGACAAAACCACTGGACGTTTTGCCCAAATAACTATGGATCGCACACAGAGGACCATGGTCATGAGTACCCTCTTAGTGCATTGGACTGAAGGGAGACTGAGAGAATAGTGTCTCTGCTATCCTTTCCTTCATTTTGTTTTAATATGTACAGAGACACAATTCAGAGCAGGAGTTTTTATGCTTTTTCTAAATTTTCCTCATGTATCAATGACCTCTGCGTCTTTCCATCTTAAGAGTTTTTTTTCCATTTTATTAATCTCCCCTTCTTATTCCATGTCTGCCAAGTTGGTCTCCCTAGTAACTATAGGGTTACTGTTTAATACTTCTGTTTTCTCGAATCGTAAAGCACAGAAACAGACCCTTCGGTCCTTGCTGACCAGGTTTCCCAAACTAAAACTAATCTCACTTGCCTGTGTTTGGCCAATATCCCTCTAAACTTTTCCAATTCATGTACCTGTCCAAACTTTTAAATATTGTAACTGTACCTGCATCTACCATTTGCTCTGGCAGCTTGTTCCATACACTCACCACCTTCTGTATGAAAAAGTTGGCCCTCAGGTCGTTTTTTAGATCTTTCTCCTCTTACCTTAAAAATATGCCCCCTGGTCTTGAAATGCCCCACCCGAGGGAAAAGATATCTGCCATTCTTCTTATCTGTACCTCTCATGATTTTGTAAACCCCTATAAGGTCACTCCTTAACCCCCTATGCTCCAGTGAAAAAAAGTTCCAGCCTATCCAGCTTCCCCTTATACCTCAAACCCTCCACTTTTGACAACATCTCTAACAAATCTTTTCTGAACCCTCTCCAATTTAATAATATCCTTCCTATAGCAGGGTGACCAGAACTGTATACAGTACACCAAAAGTGGCCTCACCAGCTTCCTGTGCAACTGCAATATGATATTGGTTCACAATCAGAACCTGTGAGTTTATTGTATGTATCCCTTATTGTCTTCACCCTGATATCCTGATCTTTCTTTCATTTGTGTGTCTGTCGAATGCTTCACTTTTTCTTCTTAATTTTGTGATTCTTCTATTCTTCTGAATTTTTTATTTAATTTTTCTGCTAACCGTTTTGTTCCTTTTCTCTTCCTTATCTTTGCTGTCAATATATTTTAATATTATGATATTTTATTATTATTCTTATTTCATAATTGTTTCAAACTTGACCTTGTTTCTGTGGCATGTTTCCTACAGTATTGTTCCCATTGGCATCCATTTCTTCCTTTGTTAGTAAATATTTTCCGTTTATCTTTTCCTCTTCCATCGTTATCCCTTCAAAATCAGTTTTGCTCCAATCTATTTCTTTGCTCTTTTCCTTCACAATAATTATCTCAAACCCTCTACTATTGCTTTAACTTTCTTCTCTAATCTGTTGTAATTAATTTCCTGCTATTGCATCCAGCAATATTCACTCTCTTTTTGGGACTTCCAGAAGCAGAGTAAGAAAGGAGTCCTGTACACACTGTAATAACTATCCCTGTCCCTCTTTTGTTACCTGTTCCCAGTTTTTGATTTGAAGCTAGTTAAAATCATCCATGATTATTATTCTCAGCTCTTTTCAGTCATTCCACGTGTTTGCATGTATATTTCTTCTTGAACATTTACTCTGGTGTTAGGTGGTGTATAGTGGGCTTCTTAGTGTGTCTGACCGCACATTTGTATTCATTTTAATCCAAATGGATTGTTTTTTTTAATCGTCTGTTAGTTATACCTTGTTCTTCGTTGTACATCACCTCTCATTTGTAAAGCAATTACCCACTGCTCTCCATTCCCCTGTCCTTTCTCATGTTATAGCCAGAAACATGTCAGTTGTCAGTCTTGTTCTTTACATAGACATGGGTGAACAGACAGACAGAATTTATGGGAAGATAGGTGTGAATGAATATACAGATAGATGGGAAAATGATGGACAGGTAGTTGGAATGAATGGATAGATAGTTGGAAGGATGTGTGAGCAGATGTGCAGATAATTTGATACATGGGATTACAATAGATTTTGTCTGGAAGGAAGGATGGATGGATGGACGGATGGATGGATGGATGGAAAGACAAACGGAAATGGAGACAAGTGGATAGAAGGACATTTGGTTTGTTGGAGACATGGAGGGAAGTATAATGATGGAGCAATAGCAAATGGAAGATATATGTTGGATGAGTAGATGGATGGTTGCTGGTACTTGGTTGGTTGAGTGGGTGGTTAGACAACTACGCAGTGTGTGGATGGCTTTGTGGGAAGATTTATGGGTGTGTGCTTAGAAAAATGGATAGGTGGCTTCATGAGTAGAAAAATGATGGGTGCAAAATCCATTGTGAATGGGTATTACAATGAGATAGAATGATGGATAAGCACATGGTGGCTGATTAGATGGATAGATTGGTAGTGAAGGGATCGACAGGCGATGAAGGGACAGATAGACGATGAACAGAACAATAGATGGTGAATAGACAAATAGATGTTGGAGGTAAAGATAATTGATGAAGGGACAGATAGCTGGGTGAAGATATAGTTAGGTGAGAGATGGAGAATGGATAGGTAAGTGATGAATAGATGGAAAAACTGAATGGATAGTTTGATGAAATAGACAGATAGATGGCTAATTGTCCAATGGATGGTGCACAGACAGATATATCAGCGGGTGATTGTACAGATAAAGAGTCAGAAGCAATGAAGGACAGATAGATTTACAAATACATTGGAAGATTGATAGACAATAGATGGAAAACTGGTGGATGAATGTCAATACAGATAATTGCATAAATGGATGGATAAACAATCGATGGTCAATGGATTCATAATTAGTTGGGTAAGTGGTTAGACAGACAGTTGTGCCTGATGGAGTGAGATTTGGATGGTTAGATAGATAGTGGGTGATAAATATAATGTTACAACCTGCTGGCAGTAATCATTCCAACCTGGCGCTTGGACTGAAAGCATGTGAAATGCAGCAGTTCTTTTTGAAGTCAGGAAAAGAATCAGCTTAAAATATGAAGCTGACTGATTAACATATGTTCTGTTCGTAGTTGTATTTGGAATAGTTTTGCACATTCTGAATCCTGAGTCGTTCTAACTTCGGAAAGTTTTTTAGCAAGAAATATGGACATTTCCTCTTGGTCTCATTGCCTTGCTAACTGATACTTATTCAACAGTATGAAGGATCCTGTTGGGTAGACTCACATTTGCTGTGCTTTCTTGAGGGACATTATAGTAAGCGTTGAGTGTTATCAGAAATATGGAGTCGTTTATTCATGGCCTTTGTGTGTGGTGTCAAGTCTAAGGTCAAATTAATTATTTGATTTTGTTGAGAAACAAGGGGAAAATTGAACAGCCTCAAAAATTGATTTCTGACACAGCAATACATGGGTGTTATCATTATGAAAACGTGGCTAGTGATTTATTTTATATTTTGCTTTAGTGGGGGTGAAAACTAAAGTCTTTTATCACTTTTGTCAAAATAATATCACCCAACATTATGTACTCCAACACATTTTATGTTACTGCAGCATAGCATGTTCCTTTAAGCATCTGAGCAGCTAGAAATGTCTGCAAAGAGAGTTAAGCAAGGTACAATCTGGGGCTTTGCTTTTTAAGTAAAATTATTATTTTTTTTGGAAGGCCTTCAACTGAATTTTGAATTGCTTAGAGGCACTGCTGGTGCTACAGCTCACAACCATGTGTCAAAGGATTACCTGCAGGAGTCTAAGCATTTTAAACAATTCTCTCTTTCCCCAGCGAAGCTAGTGGAGATACAACTCCATACTGTTGTTTTATACGTGAGAGGACTGTCACTGGGGAAATCGCCCTGTTTGAGGATGAATCTCTGACGTGCAGCAAGCAGTTACATTTCAGGCTTGCTTACCACATGAGCTTATTTTCTGCAGGTAAATGAGGGGAAAATTTCCAGAAAGTACACAGTGAAGAGGCTTTATTCTTAATTATGTTTATGCTGAAAATCTGTTTCCACGGACGTTTTCCCTTTTCTGCAAGAAAACATTTACATTATACTTACTTTCTCATAGTCTGAAGTACAGCGTTCCCAATTTGTCCATTTTACTGCAGTGGGATCAATATCATGACTACGCTGTCTCCAGGGATATTAATGAACAGCTTCGATTCCCTTGTCCACTATGATCAGGGTGAGCAGGTTTTCTCTGTAAATGTATCCTACAAAATTTACATTGTACACTTTTGAGCTGTGTCAAAATGGAAATGTGGGATTAGTCAGTTTACTATGCAAACTATCTGTACACAAACTGACTAAGCTGAAAAAAAGAAATGGATTCATCCAGTCAACCCGAAGTCCTAGGGTTGGAAACTCTCTGCATTGCTTGGTCATTACTTTTTTTCTGTAAAATACTGTTAATGTTTCCTGGCGCTGATCGAGATGTGCACTAACAGAATCTGTAAATAATGATCAAGCTCAGAATTGGTGAGCAGATTCTTGTATCCCGTCAGCCTGCTGAACATCTCACAAATGCTTCTGGCATCACTTAAGTCAACAAGTTTTGTTTTAGAAAAATCTATTTTTGAAGCTTTTGAAATAGTTGTTATTACGTACTCATCTTTTATGTAAAGAAAAAGGCCAATAAATTGACACTGTTTGTAATTGGCGTTGAGTACTTTATATTTATCAATTATCAAGGATGATGTGAAGATTCCTGTCAGTTTGTCATGGGAGGATAGAGGAGAAGGGTTCACTTCAGGAGATTTTTGTAAACTTCCAACCAATCTGATCAAGTTCATGGCTGAGAGATGACAATTAACTTTTGTGTAGTTCCCGCATGTGCCATAGAGCAAATACTTCAGATCTATTCACTCAGTAATGGCATTCTGTCCATTTGATACAGTTTGTGTCATCACTGCTCTCCAACTTCCCACCAATCCACTACCTCGATGATCCCTTCCCTCCCCTGAGTTAGTGCTAGCTGCCTGGCTGATGTATTTGGAACTTAAACTTGTCTCCTGTATGCTTAAGAACTTAAATATTCAGCCCATCCACAAGATTAAATTGATTAAATATTGTATTCAGCAATTGACTTTGTCCCTGGAATGTGGGCAAGGCTGCAGTTAATTATCCATCCATTGCTGTCCTGAGAATGACATCTTGGCTTTGTCTCTCCTCCATGCTTTATTCTGTCATGTGGGCAAGACTTGCAAGGCTAATATTTAATGGCCATCTCTGATTGCCCCTTGATTCGAGTGCCTGGCTGAGTTGTCATGGTCACCATTACTGACAGTAGATTTCAACTCTAGATTTATTAATTGAATTCAGATTTCCTGTTAGAATTTGAACTCTCGTCCCCAGAGCATTAATCTGGATTCCTAGTTCAGTGATATGACCATTGCAATTAACTAGACTGTCATTATGCTGTCACTGTAATGATGCCTATTATTATGATTTGTAGCAGTTTGCTCTGCATCTGGGTGGCTTCCTCAGCAACTTAAGGAGACCCCCTTTCAAGTTGACCTTGCGATTTGAGACTGAAATTGTGTGTGGTTCAGACCAGGTCATGCTGACAGGTTTCCTTGTGAGAAAGATTGATAAACCATTTGAGGTTTTGATTTACTGCAAATTTTACACAAATATATTCAGCTGCCGGGAGTCAACTTAGCAGATTTATCCAATTTCAATATCTCTGGAAGGAAATACCAGTAAAATAACATGCTTGGAAATGAACATGTCAGTTATATTGGAGTTCCATTTAGAAGTGGACACGTCAGACCAGTATGTGTCGTCTGCAGGTTTTACTGTTTCTTATGAATGGCGATATTTCAGCTCAGGATCTCTGGTTCCCTAACGGCTGAGCTATCTAAGCACCATTTACCCATTGGTAATACCCTTATTTTGAACAACAGCAGAAGTGGTTTACTCTGATGTTCTAGTCAACACTCATCGCTTCACAAAGATAGGTTTATTCTAACAGAGCATGGATTGACATTTGAAAATTAAGCCACCCTTTTCAGTTCTTGACCGGCAACCATTTGTCGCGGGGCCCCATGATGAAAGGAATTGAAAGGCGATGTGAAGAGAAACTATCTTCATGGTTGTTGCAGGTTCTGGGATTTAGATGTTTCAGTAAGAGCAGAGAAGATGGTAAAAGAGGGGGAGGTGTGGCATTCTTAGTCAAGGATAGTATTACGGTGGAAGAAAGGACATTTGAGGACTCGTCAACTGAAGTAGTATGGGCTGAGGTTAGAAATAGGAAAGGATAGGTCACCCTATTGGGAGTTTTCTATAGGTCTCCGAATAGTTCCAGAGATGTAGAGGAAAGGATAGCAAAGATGATTCTGGATAGGAGCAAGAGTCATGGGTAGTTGTTATGGCGATCTTTAACTTTTCAAGTATTGACTAGAAATACTCTAGTTCAAGTACCTTAGATGTGTGCAGGAGGGTTTCCTGACACTATGTAGACAGGCGAACAAGGGGTGAGGCCACATTGGATTTGGTACAGGGTAATGAACCTGGCCAGGTGTTAGATTTGGAGGTCGGTGAGCACTTTGGTGATAGTGACCACAATTTGGTTATGTTTACTTTAGCGATGGAAAGGGATAGGAATATAATCACTGGGCAAGGGTTATAGCTGGGGGAAAGGCAATTACGATGCGATTAGGCAAGATTTAGGATGCATAGGATGTGAAGTAACCTGCAGGGGATGTGCACAATTGAAATGTGGAGCTTATTCAAGGAACAGCTACTGCGTATCCTTGATAAGTATGTACCTGTCAGACAGGGGGTAAGTGGTAGAGTAAGGTAGCAGTGGTTTACTAAAGAAGTTGAATCTCTTGTCAAGGGGAAGAAGAAGGCTTATGTTAGGATGAGACATGAAGGCTCAGGGTGCTTGAGAGTTACAAGCTAGCTAGACAAGACCTAAAGAGAGAACTAAGAAAAGTCAGTAATTTTAGTATCCGCAGGGGCAGTCAAGACTGTCCCCTCTTGCCATTGCTTTTTACATCGGCGATTGAGCCGCTGGCAGAGGCCATTCATAGGGACACCAACATACCTGCCCTAGAAGTGGGATTAAAATCACAAGATTATATTCTATGTAGATGATGTCCTTATCTTTCTGTCAAACCCAGCAGTTTCGGTATATCATTTGATACAATGCATTAATTCGTTTGGAACCTTTTTTGCGCTACAAGATCAATTTTCCAAAATCGGAGGCCATGCTTATGGGGTTCTCTGAAAAATACCCCTGACATCGAGGGCGATTCTCGATTTCCTTTTAAGTGGTCACAGGGCGGTTTCCTTTATTTAGGTATATTTATCGGTCCTGTCTTTGATCAGCTATTTACCCTCTCACAGACTTAGACCCCTTTACACTCTCACACACAGACATATACGTTTGTGGGGTGAACTTGTACTTGCAGAGTTACATTGTACTTTGCTCAAAAACTGCATGAATCCATGTAAGACCCTGTTAACTATTTTTTTAGATTAGAATCAGTCTAAACATTATGGCACAGATAGGGAACACAGAGGGCTAACACCGTCAACATCTTATGATGTTACAGTTAACCTGAGAATGTGACTTTTGTGACTTACACATGAAAGGTGTGAAACTATCATGGTCATTCTAACAGATGAGAGACTTAACAAACCATCAAGGTTTTTTTCAATATATAATTTCAGTTACATCACACTGTAAACTTTTGCTATAAATTCTGTGTCTTACAATTGTGTCCTCCACAACCACCTGATGAAGGAGCGTCGCTCCGAAAGCTAGTGCTTCCAATCAAACCTGTTGGACTATAACCTGGTGTTGTGTGATTTTTAACTTTGTACACCCCAGTCCAACACCGGCGTCTCCAAACCAAAGCTCTCTCATGTGAGTGACTGAGCTTGCGGGGACTCTGCTTCAATATGATTAGACATTGAAACTTTGTAGGCAAAGTGCCTCCTTATTAGTATGTTGTCCCGAGACAAAATGAGGACAGTTAAGGAATATTGCCATAATCCAATCATTATCAATACCGTTAAAGTATGGAGGGCAATGCGGCAGAGCGAGGGCAACACTCTGGGCAGCCAGGGGTGTGTCTTGCCTGTGTCACTTGTCCACAACCTATGACAGGATAAAGAAATAATTGAACAAGATTGGCAACGACAAAATAAAAGACTTCTGGTTTTACTAAGCCTCTCACACCAGTACAACAAGAGCAACATTTTAAGTCGATTAATGTCACCGGGCACTTTCTAAAGTACTGTTAAAAGGCACAGCAGTGAATGGATTTCCTTATTATTTATGGCTGAGCTGATTGATTTTTTGCAACCCTTCCCGGTTATTAATGGTCTTGTGTATGGTGATGAGAAAGGGAAAGGCTGAGGGTAGCTCCACACGCCGACTGAGTTTCTGGTGACCCCAGTGCAGACACTGTAGCTTATCTGCCAAATCCTTCCTCCCAGCCCTTTCCAAAGCATCCTGCAGCATCTTTGTTTTGTTCACTTTGTTCCAGGATTTCTCGTACCTGAAAAAAAAGGGAGAAATTTTTAATCAAACCAGAATCTGTACCTTACGAACAGGTCGCATTATTTTAAAATTTCATCGACCAAAAAGCGTGAATATGAAATTTCGGTTTAACTTTCGCTATTTGGCATCTCACATTCCCCGTTTCTCCTGTGCCTTGACCATTGGGGCTGTGCATGGGTCAGTGATCTCTACAGATTGTGACCCTTCAGTCCTGAGAACTGAGCACAGAAGTTGGGTGAACAACATGGATGAACCAGAGAAACATAGGAGCAGGAATGGACCATTCAGCCCCTCAAACCTTCACTCCTGTACTGGATCATGGCTGAACATCCACTTCAATGCCATTTTCCCATTCCTTGATGGTATTGGATTCTAAAAATCTATCCATCTCTACATTGAAAGTTTTTGTAATTTCACTCCTGGGATGTGGGTGGCTGTGGCTAAGCCAGCATTTACTGCCCAGAGAGAGTTAAGAGTCAACCACATTGCTGTAGGTGTGGAGTCACATGTAGGCCAGACCAGGTAAGGATGGCAGATTTGCTTCCCGAAAGGACATTAGTGAACCAGATGTGTTTTTCCAACAATTAACAACGGTTTCATGGTCATCATGAGACTCTTAATTCCAGATTTTTTTTTTTTTACTGATTTCAAATTTCACCATCTGCCATTAACTGAGTTTCTGGATTAATACAATAATACCAAATACTGTTCTGTCCACCCTATTCCACCGAACAAAAAGACTTTAGAGTGCAGGTCCATAGTTTCTTGAAAGTGAAGTCACAGATAGACAGGGTAGTGAAGAAGGTGTTTGGTATGCTTTCTTTTATTGGTCAGGGCATTGAGCGTAGGTGTCGGGAGGTCGTGTTGTGGCTTTACAAGATATTGGTTAAACCACCTTTGCAATACTGCATTCAATTCTGGTCTGCCTGCTTTAGGAAGGATGTTGTGAAACTTGAAAGGATTCAGAAAAGATTTAAAGCATGCTTCCAGGGTTGGAGGAATTGAGCTATATGGAGAGGCTAAATAGACTGGGGGCATTTTCTCTGGAGCGTCAGAGGCTAACAAGTGACCTTATAGCAGTTTATAAAATCATGAAAGGCATGGATATGGTGAATAGTTCAATGTCTTTTCCCCTGGGTAGGTGCGTCCAAAACTAGAGGGTAGAGGTTTAAAGGTGAGAGGGGAAAGATTAAAAGGGACCTAAGGGGCAACGTTTTCTCATAGAGGGTAGTGCGTGTATGGATGAAGAGGAAGTGGCGGACACTAGTACAATTACAACATTTAAAAGGATCTGGATGAGAATGTAAATTGGAAGTGTTTAGAGGGATTTGGTCCAAACGCTGGCAAATGGGACTAGATTAATTTAGGATCTGTGTCCCTTCACCTGCTAGGGTGAAGGGCAAGGATGCTGGGGGAAGGGAATGCTGGATGACTAGAGAAATTGAGGTTTTGGTCAAGAATAAGAAGGAAGCATATGTCAGATATAGACAGCAGAGATCAAGTGATTCCCTAGAAGAGTATAAAGGCAATAAGAGGGAAATCAGGAGGGCAAAAAGGAACATTAGATAGCTTTGGCAAATAAAATTAAAGAGAATCCAAAGGGATTCTACAAATGCATCAAGGACAAAAGGGAACTAGGGACAGAATAGGACCACTTAAAGGCAGTCTACGCGTGGAACGGCAGGAGATAGGGGAGTTACTAAACGAGTATTTTGCATCAGTGTTTACTGTAGAGAAGGATATGGAAGATACAGAACATGGGGAAATAAATAGTGATGTCTTGAAAAATGTATATATGACAGAGGAGGAGTTGCTGGATGTCTTAAAATGCCTAAATGTGGTCAAATCCCCAGGACCTGATCAGGTGTATCCTAGAACTCTGTGGAAAGCTATGGAAGTGATTGCTGGGCCCCTTGCTGAGATATTTGTATCATTGATAGCCACAGGTGAGGTGTTGGAAGACTGGAAGTTGGCTAACGTGGTGTCACTATTTAAGAAAGGTGGTAATGAAAAGCCAAGGAACTGTAGACCAGTGAGCCTGATGTCGGTGGTGGGCCAGTTGTTGGAGGGAATCCTGAGGGACAGGATTTACATGTATTTGGAAAGGCAAGGACTGATTAGGGAGAGTGAACATGGCTTTGTGCGTGGGAAATCATGTCTCACAAACTTGATTGAGTTTTTTGAAGAAGTAACAAAGAGGATTGATGAGGGCAGAGTGGTAGATGTGATCTATATGGACTTAAGTAAGGCATTTGACAATGTTTCATATGGTAGACTAGTTAGCAAGGTTAGATCTCATGGAATACAGGGAGAAGTAGCCATTTGGATACAGAACTGTCACAAAGGTAGAAGACAGAGGATGGTTATGGAGGGTTGCTTTTCAGACTGGAAACCTGTGACCAGTGGTGTGCCACAAGGACTCTGCTTTTTGTCATTTACATAAATGGGTGGTATGGTGGCTCAGTGATTAGCACTGCTGCCTCATAGTGCCAGGGGCCCAGGTTTGATTCCAACCTCAGGCGATTGTCTGTGTGAAGTTTGCACATTCTCCTCATCTGCACGGGTTTCTCCGGGTGCTCCAGTTCCCTCCCACAATCCAAAGTTAGGTGAATTGGCAATGCTAAATTACCCATAGTGTTCAACAATGTGTAGGTTAGGTTCACTAGTCATGGGCAAATGTAGAGCAATAGGTTAGGGGAATGGGTCTGGATGGGTCATTGTTCGGAGGGTCGTGTGGACTTGCTGGGCTGAATGATCTGTTTCCACACTGTAGGGATTCTATGATTCTCTGGCTTGGATGTGAACATAGGAGGTATGGTTAATAAGTTTGCAGATGACACCAAAATTGGAAGTATAGTGGACAGGGAAGAAGATTACCTTAGAGTACAATGGGATCTTGATCAGATGGGCCAATGGATTGAGGAGTGACAGATGGAGTTTAAGATAAATGCAAGGTGTTGCATTTTGGAAAGGCAAATCAGAGCAGTACTTACACATTGAATGGTCCTGGGGAGTATTGCTTAACAAAGATACCATTGGAGTGCCAGATCATAGCTCCTTGAAAATGGAGTCACAGGTAGACAGGATAGAGAAGAAGGTGTTTGGTAAACATTCCTTTATTGGTGAATGCACTAAGTATAGGAGTTGGGTGGTCATGTTGCAGCTGTAGAAGACATCAGTTAAGCTGTTACTGGAATACTGCATGCCATTCTGGTCTCCCTGCTTTAGGAAGGATGCTGTGAAACTTGAAAGGGTTCAGAAAAGAATTACAAGGATGTTGCCAGGGTTGGAGGCTTTGTGCTGAATTGGCTGGAGCTATTTTCCCTTGCATGTTGGAGGCTGAAGGGTGACCTTATAGAGGTTTATAAAATCATGAGGGACATAGGGTAAATAGACATGATCTTTTCCCTGAGGTACAGGAGTCCACAACTAGAGGCCATAGGTTTAAGGTGAGGGGAAAGATTTAAAAGGGACCTAAGGGGCAACCTTTTCACATAGAGGATGGTGTGTATGGAATGAGCTGCCAGAGGAAATGGTGGAGGCTGGTACAATTACAACATTTAAAAAGATAGGTATGTGAATCGGAGAGGTTTAGAAGGATATGGGCCAAGTGCTGACAAATAGGACTAGATTAATTTAGGATATCTGGTCGGCATTGACAAGTTGAACTGAAGGGTCTACTTCTATGCTGTATAGCTCTATGACTCTTCCCACAAGAACGCTGACCACCCAATATGCCCTTCTGGCTCCCAGGATGACCCATATTGTCAATGGCTTAATCACACCAGGTACTGTCTCCTTTGCCTTCAAACCTGGCATTATCACTGGGCGGCATGGTGGCTCAGTGGTTAGCACTGCTGCCTCACAGCACCAGGGACCCAGGTTTGATTCTAGGCCTCGGGCGACTCTGATCTTTCCCAGAACACTATGTTTCAATCCTTCCAATCAGATCTCTGCTCTACTGCAGTACTAAAACTACTCTTACCAAAATCACATATGCTCTGCAATGTGACTTTGGTAAACTTTTCCCTCCTGTCCTTCTTGATCTGCCTGCAGCCTTAGATACAGTGACCACACCGTCCTCCTCTTTCCCCTCTCCCCTGTCGTCCAGTTGGGTGTCTGGTGTATCGGAGACAGGTCATTTGCAAGGCTGTAGACGGGAAGTCAAGGGTTGTTTGTCGAAGGGAGAGATAATGACAGGGGCTTTGTCAGAGAGAAACAGAGGGACTGCGACTACTGGGAGAGAATTGATTATAACATGAAATGACACGAGATCCAGGAATGGGAATTAAATGTGTTATGGACCAGACCAAACCCACTCGAGACATACTAATATAGCCAAGACTCTAATTTTTCCTTATTTTAAAGGCAATTGCCTGGCATTGCAATCGTGATGCAATTTGATTGGTCAAACTACCAGTCTTGAAGTAAAGCACACTTTATTAATACACTATAGCTAAAAAAAAATTAGAGTAATTTTACTGGAAAACTTCACTGAGTAATATGTCACTTAACTACTAAACAGTAACTGTTCCAATATCGTAACATCTTGTTCTGAATTTAGAAAAAACCCAAGGTCTCATCAGCTCTTTACGTTATGGGCTTTGAAGCAGAATACTTGGCATCCCTCTGTCTCAACCTTTCGTCATTTAAAAAATAACCAGGACCAAATACAAGGTCCTAGGGAGTGTTACTGAACAAAGAGACCTTGCAGTGCAGGTTCATAGCTCCTTGAAAGTGGAGTTGCAAGTAGATAGGATAGTGAAGAAGGCGTTGGGTATGCTTTCCTTTATCAGTCAGAGTATTGAGTACAGGAGTTGGGAGGTCACGTTGTGGCTGTACGGGAAATTGGTTAGGCCACTGTTGGAATATTGTGTGCAATTCTGGTCTTCCTATCGGAAGGATGTTGTGAAACTTGAAAGGGTTCAGAAAAGATTTACAAGGATGTTGCCAGGGTTGGAGGATTTGAGCTATAGGGAGAGGCTGAACAGGCTGGGGCTGTTTTCCCTGGCGTTGGAGGCTGAGGGGTGACCTTATAGAGGTTTACAAAATTATGAGGGGCATGGCTAGGATAAATAGACAAAGTCTTTTCCCTGGGGTGGGGGAGTCCAGAACTAGAGGGCATAGGTTTAGAGTGAGAGGGGAAAGATATAAAAGACACCTAAGGAGCAACATTTTCACACAGAGGGTGGTGCGTGTATGGAATGAGCTGCCAGAGGAAGTGGTGGAGGCTGGTACAATTGCAACATTTAAAAGGCATCTGGATGGGTATATGAATAGGAAGGGTTTGGAGGGATATAGGCCGGGTGCTGGCAGGTGAGACTAGATTGTGTTGGGATATCTGGTCAGCATGGACGGGTTGGACCGAAGGGTCTGTTTCCATGCTGTACATCTCTATGACTATGACAAGTGGTCAGCAATCAAGTGAATGAGAATTAAGTTGAAAAAGAGCAATGATCACACGTCAAAAGTACACACTGAAGTGATGTGAAGTCTTGACTTCATGCTCAGTGCAATAGGTCACCATCTAGTCACCAGGTTGGTCCATTTGCACAAAGTTCTGGAGAACTGGTGACAATGACAGAATGTTACGATGGTCACTGTCCTTCTAACTCAGAGCATTTGCATATAACACAAGAGACAGAAGACCTCAGAGCAGACGTGATGCAGTAATGAAACTTTTGACGTACCAGCTCTCTAGCATTTTCCTTGCTTGCACCTTTTTCTCCAGGGAGGCTCTATGGAAGTGGCTGATCTCTGCTCTGCTGAAGCCCAGCTCACAGGCCACGATGGTCCATTGAAAGCCTAGGTCTTTGGCCAGTTCCTGGACAGACTTCAGGTTGATGACTGCATCCTGACTCAGGGATCGGAGCAGAACAGAACCACTCAAATAACAACATACCAAAGATACCAGCAACACCTGTTACAACCACATCAAAACCATCAGTGATTCAGGCTTTAGAGAATGCCAACAGAATGGCAGGTTGGGAGGGAAGTGAGAATGTTGAATTCAGATCTGAAACAAAATGCCATGGATAGAGGAAGGGTACCAGTGAAAACCCTCATACACATGGACCGTGAGCTGTGGGTTATCATTCAGTTTCTTCAGAGTTAGTGACTGAATAATGTAAACATTTAAAAATACTGCTTCCCAAACTTTATTCCCATGGGCCCACATTGAGGCTTGAAAATGTCACGACTCATTATGTGAGTACTGGAAGAGCAGAGTAAGGGGGATGTGAGAGTGGGAACTGTTAGAGCGGAAGTACAGAGGTTATACCTTGGTGAGAGTTCCATAATGGCCATTGCTGCCTCAGAACTCTGGACCCCAATCTCTTCTTGGGGCCCTGATCTCCACTTTGAGAAGCCCTGGACTAGATCAGCGACTAGTCCTATACCTACCACCACCCCCAACAGTCTCAGATTCCCATATACATCCCCTCCACCACTCTTACTTTCCTGTCCCATTACCTACCCCACTCTTCTACTCCGATCAGCTGACATTCATAGAAACCATGGGTCATAGAGATGTAAAGCATGGAAACAGACCTCCACTTTGAGAAGCCCTGGACTAGATCAGCGACTAGTCCTATACCTACCACCACCCCCAACAGTCTCAGATTCCCATATACATCCCCTCCACCACTCTACCCACTCTTACTTTCCTGTCCCATTACCTACCCCATTCTTCTACTCCAATCAGCTGACATTCATAGAAACCTACACAATTATAGAGTCATGGAGATGTAAAGCATGGAAACAGACCCTTCGGTCCAACCCGTCCATGCCGACCAGATATCCCAACACAATCTAGTCCCACCTGCCAGCACCCGGCCCATATCCCTCCAAACCCTTCCTATTCATACACCCATCCAAATGCCTCTTAAATGTCACAATTGTACCAGCCTCCATCACTTCCTCTGGCAGCTCATTCCATACACGTACCACCCTCTGTGTGAAAAATTGCCCCTTAGGTCTCTTTTATATTCTAACAGGATTAGATGGTGTAAATGCAGGAAGGGTGTTTCTGATGACCAGAAAGTCTAAAACCAAGGGTCACAGTCTAAGGATTCAGGGGTAGACTATTTAGGACTGAGATGAGGAGAAATGTCTTCATCCAGAGCGTGGTGAACCTGTGGAATTCTCTGCCACAGAAAGCAATTGAATGTTTTCAAGAAAGTTAGATATAGTTCTTAGGGCTAAATGGATCGAAGAGCATGGAACGAAAGGGTGAGTAGAGTACTGAGTTGGAACAGTATTACACTGAACGGTGGAACAGGCTCTAAGGACTGAATGGCCTACTCCTGCTCCTACTTCTATGTTTCAACCTATTCCAGTCAACTCCTCCCTCACTACCCCCACCCAGCACACACTATCCTTGGTTACCTCACTCCCACTTCCCATCAGTGCCCTTTCTCTTCTTGATCACTTCCCCTGCCGATCACTGAACCTGCCTCCTCTCAGTCACCATTCCTTCCCCTCTCAGTCACTTCTATTCCCAATCACTGCTTTTCTAACCCTTTCAAATGTCTTCTCATCACTGATCCCTCTCTCTCCCTCCCTCCCCAAAATGGAAATTGCAAAGACTCATGAGGATATGGTTTCAGGATTTAGAGATGCGAATGTTGGTCTGGGGTGTACAAAGTTAAAAATCACACAACACCAGGTTATAGTCCAACAGGTTTAATTGGAAGCACACTAGCTTTCGGAGCAACGCTCCTTCATCGGGTAGTTGTCCTGATGAAGGAGCAGAGCTCGGAAAGCTAGTGCTTCCAATTAAACCTGTTGGACTATAGCCTGGTGCTGAATGATTTCAGGAGGTCACCTTCTGATAAAATAAGCAGTTTGCCAAACTAAGTTGTCAGCAATAAAGTATGAAATTATATATTTTAGAGGGAAGGACATGGAGAGGCAAGGAAATGTTAATTGAAAAACGTAGAAGAGACGTTGGGGGGGTCGATGATCAAGCAGCAGAAAGATTTTATTAAAGCATAGAGGATCCCTGGCTACAGAAATTGAGGTGTGGTGCATTTAAATAAAGTAATTTTGCTAAAGGGATTGGAAGGGTGTGGTCAGGGAGAGAATAGGGGTTGGGATACTCTTTAAAGTATTGGTGCGGATTCGATGAGCTGTACAGCCTCTATGCACTGCTAGGATTCCATGATTCTAAAGCTTTACAAATAAATCATCACCAAGTCACACAGTAATATGGCACAGAAACGAACTCTTTGGTCCATGCCAACTATAATCCCAAATTAAACTAGTTCCACCTACCTGCAATTGGCCCACATCATTCCAAACATTTCTTATCATGTACTTATCCCAATGTTCTTTTAAATGTTGTAACTGTGCCCGCATCTATCAATTTCTCCAGAAAATTAATTAATTTCACACATGAACCACTCTCTGTGTAAAAGATATGCTTCCATGTCTTTTTTAAAATGTTTCTCCCCTCACCTTAAGAAAATGCCCCCTCCAACCCCTGGGCTTGAAATCCTCCTCCCTAGGGAAAAGACACCTGCCATTCACCTTATCTATACCCCTCATTATTTTATAAACCTCTATAAGGTCAC
This sequence comes from Chiloscyllium plagiosum, assembly GCF_004010195.1. Taxonomy (NCBI): domain Eukaryota; kingdom Metazoa; phylum Chordata; class Chondrichthyes; order Orectolobiformes; family Hemiscylliidae; genus Chiloscyllium; species Chiloscyllium plagiosum. The sequence continues at coordinate 1,489,989 of NC_057721.1, read as the reverse complement.
ACCTCAACCTCAGTTGAATCTCAGTTGGCGGACTGTGTTCCTGGGCATTGCACTTAAGGAAGGTCATTAATTTGTAAGATAGATGAAGATTTGCAGTGCCCCCTCAGCCCTGGGTGTTGCTGCAGACTTTGCCAGCCTGCTCAATATCGAAAGGACGCAGCAATAAAGGCTGTAAAAATAACCTGAGACTAGAGTGTTAAGTCTGTTTGCTGATCTAAAGTTTGCACTGCTACATACTATCCAATTGAATGTGGCACAAGTGACCGATCAGAGGAATGGGACCTGAAATTGTGCTGCTGAAACTCCAGTGCACCTACTTTGTGGTGTGCTTTATGGTCATCCATTGCTGGTTACACCTTCCAAGAGCATCAGATCTAAAAATTGAACCCAAGTCCTGAGGCTCTCAATTGCTGTGTTTGAAGAGCAAAAATGACAATCATAACTAAACCAAAGAATATTTCTATGTTGGGAGGTCCTTAATGAATGCCTGAAATGTAGGTGAATTCTTCCTGTTCTCAGGTGAACTTCTGAGCTGGAGCATCTGCAATCTCCTTGGATAGAGAACTTCCATTTACGGAGTTTGAACAGTTTAGACCCATACCATTAGAAGGATGAGGGAAGATCTTTTTGAAACATGAGTTCTCCAGAGGACTGAATGGTGTGGAATGAAAACAGAAATTGCTGGAAAACCACAGCAGTTCTGGCAGCATCTGTGGAGAGAAAGTCAAGTTAGAAAGCAGAAGAAGCTTCTGTTCCGAAGAAGGGGCACTGGACATGAAATGTTAACTCTGCTTTCTCTTGACAGATAGTGCCAGACCTGCTGAGTTTTCTGCAATTTCTGTTTTTGCGTTAGAATGGACGAATTAGGCTGAAGGTCCTATTTCTGTGCTGTATGACTCTATGAAGCTTGTGGCGAGAGCATAGAATTGATTTACTAGAAGGTTGGCAAGAAGAAGGGACCTTCGGTTCAACAGACAGTAGAGAATCTGGAATTTATCCCCTTTGGGCAGAGAGGAGATATTTTATTGTGTTGCACTTTAAGAAGGCTTTTGATTGAGTAAATAAGGAGACACTGTTAGCACTGGTGGGGGCAGTCACAACCATATTTAAGAGGATTTGCAAAACAAATGAGGATTGTATGTTTTATGTTACGGTTTTTTACATTCTGGAATGCAGTGCCTGGGATCAGATTCAAGAACAATTTCCTTAAGGGCAAATTTGCAGATCTATGAGGGAACAGCAAGGACAATTGTTGAAGGAACCAGCATAAGTACAGTGATCGAAAAGGCCTCTCTCTCTTTTTCTTGCTCTCTCTCTCTCTCTCTCTCTCTCTCTTTCTCGCTCTTCCCCTCCTCTCTCTCTCTAATGGAAGATTTGATAAAAGCACTTAACACAGACACCGATACAGAAGCTGAACTTTCAAGCCTCGAAATTCCCTCCAAAATAGAGGCCATCTTATTCTCTGGTTATAAAAGTGAACCAGGAGTGTGGGTGTGGATGCTTGCCATTTTGAAATGTCATTGGCAAAGGACGTGGGATGTCTTAAACACACACACATCTTTGCAACACAGCCCCTATTTCCTAATGATCTCTTGCACCCTGTCATAAGATAGCAGAAAGTAACACATCCAGTGAGAAATGGAGGCTCCGTGTGTGGTGTGTTTATTTAGCAAGATGTGACTGAAAGGGTGATGATGTGGGTGGATGGTCAATTTATATGATGAGTACAAAAACATACATGAGATTTACAATGTGCTATGTGCACAGAAACAGACCTATCGTTCCAACTCAACCATGCCGACCAGATATCCAAACCTAATCTAGTCCCATTTGCCAGCATCCGGCCGATATTCCTTTCAACCCTTCCTATTTATATATCCATCCAGATGCCTTTTAAATGCTGTAATTGTACCAGCCTCCACCACTTCCTCTAGCAGCATATTCCATACACGCACCACCCTTTGTATGAAAATGTTGCCCCTTCAGATCCTTTTAAATCTTTCCCTGCTCACCCTAAACCTATGCCTCTAGTTCTGGACTCCCCAACCCCAGGGAAAATACTTTGTCTATTTATCCTATCCGAGTACAAAAACATACATGAGATTTACAATGTGCTATGTGCACAGAAACAGACCTATCGTTCCAACTCAACCATGCCGACCAGATATCCAAACCTAATCTAGTCCCATTTGCCAGCACCCGGCCGATATTCCTTTCAACCCTTCCTATTTATATATCCATCCAGATGCCTTTTAAATGCTGTAATTGTACCAGCCTCCACCACTTCCTCTGGCAGCATATTCCATACACGCACCACCCTCTGTATGAAAATGTTGCCCCTTCAGTTCCTTTTAAATCTTTCCCTGCTCACCCTAAACCTATGCCTCTAGTTCTGGACTGCCCAACCCCAGGGAAAATACTTTGTCTATTTATCCTATCCATGCCCCACATGATTTTATAAACCTCAATAAGGTCACCCTCAGCCTCTGATGCTCCAGGGAAAACAGCTCCGGCCTATTCAGCCTCTCCCTGTAGCTCAAACCTGACAACATTCTTGTAAAGCTTTTCTGAGCTCTTTCAAGTTTCATAATACCCTTCCTATAGCAGGGAGACCAGAATTGCACACAATATTCTAAACATGGCCTAACCAATGTCCTGTACAGCTGCAACACGACCTCCAAACTCCTATACTCAATGCTCTGACCAATAAAAGCAAGCATACCAAACGCCTTCTTCGCTATCCTAACATATCAGTCACTGTCTCTGAAATGAAATAGGGTGGCTGGAACTTGTATCGAGCATAAGTACTGACACAGGACAGATGGGCTGATGGCCTTTTCTGCGCTGTAAAAGTCAATGTAATTTCACTCATCTTTTGACCATCATAGTAACTTATACTTGCCTCCTGTGTTCGGCAGGTCATAGTTATTTATGATCGGAGTCAGTAGACGCTTGGGACTCTCCTTATTGTTGATCCTGTTGAGAAGTGAATTTTGGGATGAAGATTTACACTGTGTAAGATACAGCCACATATTTCACCACTGAATGTCTACAACGTAAATCACCAAGGTGAACCAACCTCTACACTGCTTCGTTTGAATAGTTCCCTCGAGGGCAAACCCTGAAACACTTCTCCTTTCCAAATGGGAGAAATCCGGGTGGGAGTTCAGTAAATTGACGGGAATTCATGGTTGCTATGTTGTAACTAAAACATAGCAGTTCTGACCACGTTGTTAAAAATTAAATGAGTTATGCTTCACAAGGCAGCCATTCTTTAACAGATGTTAAAGTCAATATGTGACTCAAACAACCCAAACCAGGAAGGCACAACACAAAATATTTGAGGGCCACACATCTGTATATCAAATTCAGCAATGAGGGTGCCTGAACACAGAACACGGTGGGTAGATGTGGCTGCTTGCCATATTGGTTTGGACTGTTCTGTATACTGGAGGATGCTTTGTCAATAGACAGTGCATGACTCACCAATAAACTCACTCAGTAATTTATGAAACTATGGCAAGAAGTAAAGAAAGGCTGAGTTACCCACTATCATAAAGCTAGCCCCTTTTTTATTAAAAAGCTGTTCCTTGGCTCATGGATACTCTGTCCTTGATTTTTTTCAAAGGGGTCAATCAGTCTGGTTTGGTAGAGAGAGATGAAATGGCTTTTGAGAGGCCTTTTGTTTATATGTAAACAGATGAGACTTCAGGCCAAAGTGGTCATGTTTTCGAAGTGACCTGTTTAATGAAAGGGGAGTGGTCAGCTCTCTAGCTCAGCTGAGCAGTTTTAGTTTATTCTTGAACTGGGTTGGAAGTTCAACAGGGAGCTGTGTGTAAACTCTCTCTCTCTCTTTTCTGCCCTTCAACTTCAACCTGTAAGCAATAATTCCATTAAACTGGTTTTTAAAGAGAGTTTGCTTATTGGAACTGTTGTGTATATTTGGAACAGCATACTTGAGTCTGGTTGGATAGGTTATGTTTCATTGTGTAATTTTGTGAATAAACTTCTGTCTGTTTTAAAATCTAGTAGTCAACCTGGCTAACTTAATCTGGATAATTTTCGCTGTACACTTACCAAAACAAATTGCAAAGTTATGGTCTGGGGCTGCTTGCTTTAGAATGTTTTGAGTGGTCTGGCCTAGTCCATAACACTCTATCACTCCATTCAGGTTAGCTGCTGTTTTCTCATTTGAGATTGTTAACTTGGCTTTGGGTCTTTTGTGAAACATTTTCTGACTCTTCAAAAAACTTACTCCTAACAGCGGAGAAGATTTCTCTGTAGTTTTGGGCTGTTTCAGAACAAGGTATTCTGGTAAGACTGCCTCTGGAGTTGGCTGAGCACTTGGGAGGAACAAGTAAGATAGGAGAGGGCAGGTACAGCTGGGAAGAGGGAGCAGGAGGAGAAATATTCAGGAGGACTCAGTGGGTCTTCAAGGGGCATATCCCATTCCTCATCTCTCTGAGGAGCAGTGTTTGAGGTTCTGAAGTTTCCCCAAGAAGGTTATCAGTGAATGTGGTGAAAGGCATATTCTAGCAGTCTCGCCTCTTGGTCGTTTGTTCTGTGTCAGACTACTCTCCTACGAACCTGACCTTGAGAATTTTTTTAAAACAGTGAACCAGGTCACATGCTGCAGCCATCACTCGAACCCTGCCCCAGTGAACAGACATCACTTCCTCGGGCTGTCTAAGGTCATCTTGCTCCTTCACTTTTACACCATGGACACCTACTGTCCAGCAGTGGGTGACATATCCCCCCTTCAATGCGGAATCAGGGAAGATTCTGAGGCTCCTTACATTGCGGAGAACACCTACATCTCCGTCACTGAGGACAGAGTGAAGCATTCGCACATGTTACAGGTTTCCCTAGGGAGCAAAGTGAAATACCGACTGCTGGCAGATTAGCCGGCCATGAACACTCCATCCCCAATCAGACAGATTTATCAATCGTAAAGGATTCTAGTTTACATGTAATAAGTCTCTACCCAAATTCCTGGGCTTCACCCTTCCTCCAGAATCAGGTCACTGTGCTGCCTTGATTCTCACCAAGCTCTCTATTCACAGAATACTGCTAGGGACGAGACAAGTCCCCCCCGAAGTAAATTATGGAGATAGCCAAGACCTCAACTTAAAAGCAAGAGTAAGGCACTGTGTTCCAGATATGATTTGATTGGTTCACCACTAAGCTTGAATCAAAACACACTTTATCCTTACAATGCAATTAAAATGCAACAAAATGAAGAATCAGTATAACTTTATGCTGTTGACATAATTAACAAGAGAATGTATAATTTAACCACTAATCATCAACTGATCCAATATAGACAACATCCCAGAGAGGTCCTGACAGAAGAGGATATTTCTTCTTTCGGAGAATCTATAACTAGAGGGGAAAAAATAAACTGGAATGGCAGGGGTTCTGCTCATTCTGAGAGCTGGAACACAAAAAGATATAGGCAACATCCCATTACCATACCCTTTAGCAAAATGCAATGCCGCAAAACAGTCACTCCAATCCAGTAGAAATACTGAAAGAAACAACCTGGCCCCTTTTGATTTCTAAGAGGAAGACTCTGTCTAAGTCTTCAATCTGGCAGCAGAGAGAACTCTTGGCATCTGTTCCAGCAGCTAACAAAAAAAAACTCACTGAAAGCACAACCAAAGCCCTCCGAGTCTGTATGAGCCTGACCCCACCAATTTATTATTCTTACTTTTAAAAAAAACCTGAATTTACTTACAAACCGTCGGAAGGAAACACCTTTGTAGCACTGAGCCAAAACCCCTCTGCAAAGGAAACAGGACAGAAACTATCTCTTAAAGGCACAGTGTTGTCACAATACATGCCCAAAGATAACATCTTCAAACCTGACTCTTCGTTCATGTCGGTAACCCAGACTCTGCTTAAAGTCCAGCTCCTGTGTCAGAAGTCTTTAAGAAGGTAAATTGTTTGGATCTTCCTCTGCCAAACATCATCTGAATGATTATCGGTGGTTACATTCATAGCCACAGATCCCTGAAGGTAGCAAGACAAGTAGATAAATTAGTTAAGGACATGTAAGGAATACTTGCCTTTATTAGCAGATGTGGAGGTGTTGAACTGGGGCGAACAAAGTTATAAGTCACGTGACACCAGGTTATAGTCCAATAGGTACATTTGAAATCATAAGCCTTCGGAGTGTAGCCCCTTCACCTGTTGGGCTATAACCTGGTGTTATGTGAGAGAATACAAGAGCAAGGAGGCTGTCCTGGAACTGTATAAAATGCTGGTTAGGTCTCAACTGGAGTACTGTGCGTAGTTCTAGTCACCACATTAAAGGATGTGGTTGCACTCGAGAGGGAAAAGAGGAGATTCACTAGATTCAGCAGGACGGTCTGAACTATGAGGAAAGATTGGGTTGTTTTCCTTGGAGTAATGAAGATTGAGAGAAAACCTGATAGGTGTGAATAAGTTGATGAGAGGCACAGATAGGATGGAAAGGGAGACTCATTTTCCATTGCTAAAGGGGTCAATTAATAAAGGGCATAAATTTAAGGCAATAAATAGAAGGCAAAGAGGAGAATTGGGGAGAAATGCTCTCATTCAGAGGGTGGTGAGAGTTTGGAAATCGCTACCTAAAAGGGTGGTTGATTCAGAAACATTTAAGCTGTATTTTGATATTCACTTGTGCTGCCAGAGCTATTGGCCAGTAGTTAGAAATTAGGATTAGTGTAGTTGGATTGTTGCAGACTGGTTTGAACTTGAGAGGCTGAATGCTCTCCTTCTACACTATAACTGTCCATCAGTTTAGGTTAGGAACCGGGCAAAAGTGAGGACTGCAGTCGCTAGAAACCAGAGTTTAGGTCAGAGCGGTGCTGGAAAAGCACAGCAGGTCAGGCAGCACCCGAGGAGCAGGAGAACCGACGTTTCGTTCCTGATGAAGAGCTTATGCTCGAAACATCGAGTGTCCTGCCCCTCCGATGGTGCCCAGCACCACACCTTTCCACGTCCATCACCCTTGATGGCGATGAAGGGTCTAGGCCCCACCTCCCCGCCCAGCGGGCCGACATGCGCACCTCGCCGCCTCCGGATGACGTCATAGCGCGGTTTCGGGGCGGAGATTGCGCATGACGTCATCGCCGCAGGTTGGCGACTGCGTGACGTCGCTGGGACCGCACGTTGGTCCTGACGTCATGGCGGCTGGAGAGAGCATGGTCACGGGTTCAGGTTGATGGGCTCCGACAGAGGGAGCGGGGGGGGGACACGACAGAGGGAGCGGGGGGGGACACGGGACACGGGACGTCTCCTGGTGCCGCCGGGCAGGCCGCAGTCACCACTCACTCTCTCTGAGGGAAGGAATCGGAAACTGCGAAGTCGGGCCCGGAGGCAAGTGAGGGATGTGGGGAGGGCGGCCCCGCCGCGGGGTGTGAGGCTCGGCCCCGCGGGGTGTGAGGGACGGTGCCCCCCCCCCCCCCCCGCGGGGTGTGAGGGACGGAGCCCCCCCGGGTGTGAGGGACGGTGCCCCCCCCCCCGCGGGGTGTGAGGGACGGTGCCCCCCCCCCGCGGGGTGAGAGGGTCGGCCCCGCGGGGTGTGAGGGACGGAGCCCCCCCCCCCGCTGGGTGTGGGGGTCGGGGAGGGGGGGCTGCAGGCTGCACTGTGATATTAAACGGTGTAGGTGGTGCAATTGCAAAGTGTTCCCTCAGTCCCTACTGAGGTTTGAGCTTAGAATAGTCAAGGTGACTGAATATTTTAAGTATTCCCCTTACTCCTCCAACAAAACAAGTAACCGTACTGATACATTGAGCGACACAAGGGACAGTTCCTTGCTGATTGTGGCTAATATGGTACAAAATGATCTGAAGGGGTGATGTGGCGGGGCCGGTGTTGGACTGGGATGGACAAAGTTAGAATTTGCCCGATACCAGGTTATGGTCCAACAGGTGTATTTGAAATCACAAGCTTTCGGAGCGCTGCTCCTTCATCAGGTGAAGTGACTTAACCTGCGGAAGGAGCAGTGCTCCAAAAATACACCCGTTGGACCGTAACCTGGTGTTGTGTGACTTACTCCTATGTCTTATGGTCTTATGAACTGCTGACTTTGAATGAAGAAGCATATTTCGTTGCGTTGGTTTGGATAAGATCGACCAAATAGACCTCTTCTGTGCTATGTAATTTGTACAGTTCCATATATTGGGCATATTCATGGAATTTATTAATGTAATTCTGTTCCCTTGTATAAAGTTAATTTGTAAAGTGACTCTGTAATTGACATTGTTACTGAGAGAATAGATTACATTAGATTTAGATTACATTACATTGCAGTGTGGAAACAGGCCCTTCGGCCCAACAAGTCCACACCGACCCATACCCCTAATCTAACACTACGGGCAATTTAGCATGGCGAATTCACCTGACCTGCACATCTTTGGACTGTGGGAGGAAACCAGAGCACCCGGAGGAAACCCACGCTGACACAGGACGAAAGTGCAAACTCCACACAGTTAGTCGCCTGAGGTGGGAGTTGAACCTGGGTCTCTGGTGCTGTGAGGCAGCAGTGCTAACCACTGTGCCACCGTGCCGCCCACAACATCTTTAATTGCTTGGCTTTGATTTCTATTTTAAATCGCTATTATCTGTAGTCTGCAATATTAAGGACATAAATCATGCAGACACACTCTGCACAATGATGGGTCTCGAATAGATATTTATTACTGAACACCAGAGACCAAAAAGACTATAATTTCTGGTCCCAAAAAAAAACGATCACTATTGCCCACCTCTAACGTGTGACTACCCTCTTCCTAAAACCATGAAATGATACCAGGCCGCTGATTACTGTCCAGCCTCTCCTCCCCACTGACTGTGTCTGCAATCTGTCCCTCCTCCCCCAGCCACACAAGGCAAACCAAGCTCAGGGTCTTTGTGAAAATCAAGGCCGAAGTGTGCAGGCTTCCTGGAGAGGGGGAGAGAATTGTAAAATTAAAGGTGTATCACTCACTGGGCTGAGGAGTGGCAGATGGAGTTTAGTTTGAATTAATGCGAGGTATTGGATATGGTAAATCAACCAAGTGCAGGACCAGTACAATTAAAAGTAGGGCCTTTGGCGGTGTTGGAGAACAGAGACCTTTACCGTCAGGTATAATTCTTTAAAATTTGCATCTCATAGTCCTCCGTTTGCCTATTTCTTTTATATAGGGCAATGATTTGGCCAGCGAAGATGGTACCATGGTGACAACTGTATTGCAGCAGTTGCTCACTTATGCTAAACTTGTCAAACTCCCTAATGTTATTGTGTCCAAACATAGTTAAACATCACAGCACCAGGTTATAGTCCAACAAGTTTATTTGAAAGTACTAGCTTTCGGAGCATGCTCCTTCAAGAGGTAGCCTGAAAATCAGTGTTTCCAAATAAACCTGTTGGACTATAACCTGGTGTTGTGTGACTTTTAACTTTGTCCACTCCAGTCCAACAGTGGCTCCTCCACATCAAGATCAACCATAACCATCTTGTATATAATGAGTAATTGAAGGAAAAGTTGATCAGTGCAGAGAACCAACTTTCCAACCACAAAAGCATTCTGCAGAGATATATTTCCCTCCCCACCCCTCTCAGCATTCTGTTGAGACCATTACCTCCATGACACTCTCATTAGGTCCATGCCCCCCACCAATCCACCCTCCACTCCCGGCATCTTCCCTTCGACACCACAAGAGGTGTAAAACTTGCGCCCACACCTCTCCCTCACCTCCATCCAAGGCCCCAAAGGGTCCTTCCACATCCAGCAGAGATTTTCCTGTGCATCCAAACATCTCATCTCCTGTGTCTGTTGCTTTTCATGTGGTCTCCTCTGCAGTGGGGAGACAGGTTGCCAACTTGGGGAACCTCCCAGAGAACATCTCTGGCACACAAGCACCAAACAATCCTATTGCTGATCATTTCAATTCCCCTCCCACTCTGCCAAAAACATGCAAGTCCTGAGCCACCTCCACTGCCAAACCCTAGCCACCTGACACCTGGAGGAACAGAGCCTCATCTTCCACCTAGGGACCCTCCAACCCACATGGCATGAACGTCAACTTCACCAGTTTCTTCATCTCCCCTCTCCCCCCCCCCCCCACCTTATCCCAGATTCAACCCTCCAACTCGGCACTGCCCTTTTGAACTGTCCATCCTGTCCATCTTCCTTGCCATCTTTCCGATCCACCCTCCACTCTGAGCTATCATCATCACTCTCCACCTTCATCTACTTATCGCCTTCCAGGCAACTTCGTGTCCAAAGCCTCTATGAAGTATTATGCAAAAACAAAACACTCTGGACAGGAATAAGGTCAATAAGAACAGTTGGTTGAATTCCGTATTATAAACAGAGAAATAACATCTCAAGTTATGGGCGAGTGGTGGAAGGTGGGACTGGCATTGATTTAGTGTAACTTTAGCAATATGGTTTTGATGGGCCAAAGGATGTCTTCTGTACTATATACTATGAAAGACTAATAAACTAAACATTTTTGAGCTCTGCAGTCTGGATCATCGGCTGGATGGCATAGATTTGAGGGAAAGCAGGATAAATATGGTAAACCTTAACTGAATGAGATGATGTAAGATGAGAGGAAACTCATATGGGGCAGAAACATCCAGATGGACCAGTCATTCTGAATAACCTGATTTTCTGCACATAGTTATTGGTAATTGCAGTTCTGTGTTTACGTAGTTGACTCACCCATGACCCTTTCACTGTTTGTTTTGGCATTCTGCGGAATCATTATGTTGTCAACCTAAAGCTCCATTTCTTAGTTTTTAATATGTTAAATGTCTTTGTTAGAGTGGGAGAACAGATTGAGACTTTAAAAGCAGCTAAGAGAAAATTTTAAGAAACAGATCTAAAGAATAATTGAGTCTAAAGAGCAGTCAGTAACCTTGCACAAGAAATTCTAAGGTGAACAAAATGATCATATGACAAATTTGTACTGAAGTTGTGCAAGTGACTTGGAAACAAAGGCAACTGAACTTGTCAGGGCAGTTGCTAAGCTGGTTAAAACATCTAATAAACTTAGAAAAGGTTTGGAATTTTAGAGAAATAACAAACATTTGGATGAAATTGTGCATGACGTTATGTGCAATTCATTGCTGTTGGGAGTGGTTTGAGGTGACATTGTGGATGGATTCAAAGGAAAGCTGGATAAATAGGTAAATTCTGATAGGATGAAATGAAGTCAGATGGGTGGCGACATCTCTCAGGCACAGACATCCAGATGGACTAGTTAGACTGAATAATCGGCTTTTATGCTGCAACGATGATAGAAGTACATTGCTATATTTTCTGTAGTTGGCTCACCCAATGACACTCTGTTTACTGTGGTATTTTACAGAATGATCACTTGTCGACCACAACTTTCATACTTTTAGAGCTTTGATAAAAATGAAATGTTTGGAGGTGCTTTACAGATAGTGAGAAAATCCTGACATTGAGCTTCATTAAAATGATGAGTTTTGAGAATTATGTTTATGGAGCCAGTGGCTTTTCGTCCTCCATTCAACTCCAGTTGTGTAGTCCATTAATGTACTTGACCACTCCCTCATTTCCAGGTTCTGTTTTGCTCTTTTTCTTCTTACTATATGTGGCCAACACTGATGCAGATTTCAACCCATTGCCTGATTGCACTGAGATTGTGAGCCATCTTTACATCTCTGTAGTCCTTTTATGATAAAGAACTCCCAAGTTGTTAACATAGTGTCAGTTAATGTGTATTCTTGTTGGCCTAGATGGAGTTCCTGATGAAGGGTTTTTGCCTGAAATGTCGATTTCGCTGCTCCTAGGATGCTGCCTGAACTGCTGTGCTCTTCCAGCATCAGTAATCCAGAATTTGTTTTCTGAGTGCTGCTCTGAGCTGCAGTAAATACAGGGTATTCCACAGCACAGTGACACAGAACTTTAGCAGTTGGAATGGCCTCCAGCAAATAAAAACAACATGAATGAGGTGCGGCAAATGAAGATAACAACTATATTGAAATTTGACCTGGTTTTATATTTGGCCTAGGCTCTGTAGGAAATTTTGGAACAAAGTTCTCATTACAGAATTATCATGAATTTTAAACATAATGTTTTGGAAAAATTCTGTCTCTGTATAAATGTTTTTTCTGTATCACATGTATATAATGGTACTGTAATACAGGTTTCCCCCCCACAGTCCAGAGATGTGCAGGTTAGGTAGCTTGGCCGTGGTAAATTGCCAATAGTGTTCAGGAATGTGCAGGCTAGTTACATTAGCCATGGGCAATGCAGGGTTACAGAGATAGGATAGGGGCAGGTCTGGACAAGATGCTCTTCAGAGTCTGTGTGAACTCGATGGGCCGAATGACCTGTTTCTATAATCTGTGATCTACACCAGAGTAAGTAGTGGCAGAACAATGGAAATAACTGGCTGATTCAGGGGATTCAACCTAAGAATGATCAACCTTTACTGTCAAAACATAATTATGCTTGATCATGTCTGTCAGTCATGAACTTGTAACAGCCGAGTAACGAAATCTTACTATGTTAGTAAAGGAGGTCATTGTGTTACACAGAAACTCACTGCCCAGTTTAAATGTAGTTTGAATTGCTGTGATTCTAACTACTAAATCTGTTCCATTTCAGAATTGTAACTAATCAGAATGGAAACTTATCAGACCCTGTCTTTCTGTAGCTGTGAATTAAGTGTCAGAAAATGAAACAGATTAATTCTGAAATTTTGTGGATTGTATTTATCCTGGCTTCCTGCTGTGCAGTGCAGGCAGCAGAGTTTGTAGATGTGGCCAACCATGCGATCAAACTGCACCGAGGGAGAGGAGCAACAATCACTAAAGGGACACTATGGATCATGGACAATTGTAAGAAGTTGTCTGGCATGCTTCGCCAGAAGAATGTGGTATTGAATAAATTGAAGAAAGCAATTAAAGCTGTTGGAGCGGACTCGAGACTGTCAATGGCAGAGAAGGTCTTTCAGGTCCATACGTTCGAGATCTTCCAGGCAGAGCTGAATGAGAGCGAGAAATCAGTGTTCCAAGCAGTCCATGGGCTTGAAAGAGTTCTTCAGGGGGATTATAAAGATATAGTGAACATGAGAGAAAGCAGCAAGCAACGTCTGGAAGCCTTGAGGGAAGCTGCTATTAAGGTGAGATGTTTTTGCTTCATGATGTGTCATAACTTATCATTGAAAAAGTGTGACTTATGCTTCGAATGTGAACATAAATCAATACAGGCCTTTCGGCCCTTGATGTTGTGCCAACCTTTTATCCTACTCTAAGATCAAACTAACCTACATATCCTTTGTTTTACTATCATCCACGTGCCTATTCAAGAATCACTTGAATGTCCCTAACGTATCTGACTCTACTACCACTGCTGGCAGTGCATTCCATGCACGCACCACTCTCTGACATCTCCACTAAACCTTCTGCTAATCACCTTAAAATTATGCCCTCTCGTGATAGCCATTTCTGCCCTGGGAAAAAAATCTCTGGTAATCACTCTACCTATGCCTCTCATCACCTTGTACACCTGTATCAAGTCACCTCTCATCCTCCTCCTCTACTCTAATGAGAAAAGCTCTAGCTCCGTCAACCTTTCTTCATAAGAGATGCCCTCCAGTCCAGGCAGCATCCCGGTAACTCTCCTCTGCACTCTCTCTAAGGCTTCCACATCCTTCCTATAATGAGGTGACCAGAATTGAACACAACTATCCAGGGCATTATAGAGCTGCAGCATAACCTTGCGGCTCTTAAACTTAATCCCCTGCTAATGAAAGCCAACCCACCACACATCGTCTTAACGACCTTATCAACTTGGGTGGCAACTTTGAGGGATTTATGGACGTGGACTCCAAGATCCTTCTGTTCCTCCACGCTGCCAAGAATCCTGCTTTTAACCCTGCATTCAAATTTGATCTTCCAAAATGAATTGCTTTATACTTGTCCAGGTTGAATTCCATCTGCCACTTCTCAGCCCAGTTCTACATCCTGTCAATGTCCTGTTGCAACCTACAACAGCCCTCCACACCATCCACTGCTCTGCCAACCTTTGTGTCATTGGCAAACTTACTAACCCACCCTTCCACTTCCTCATCCAAGTCATGTATAAAAATCACAAAGAGCAGAGGTCCCAGAACAGATCCCTGTGGAACATCACTGGTCACCGAGCTCCAGGCTGAATACTTTCCATCTGCTACCACCCTCTATCTTCTATGGGCTAGCTGGTTCTATATCCAGACAGCCAAATTTTTCTGTATCCCATGCCTCCTTACTTATTGAATGAGCCTTCCATGGGGAACCTTATCAAATGCCTTGCTAAAATCCACTGCTTTACCTTCATCAATGTGTTTTTCACATCCTCAAATAATTTAATAAGGCTTATAAGGCATGACCTATCCCCCTCAAAGCCATGCTGACTATCTCTAATTAAACTATGCTTTTCCAAATAATCATAAATCCTGTCTCTCAGAATCCTCTCCGGTAATTTTCCCATCACTGACTTAAGACTGTCTGGTCTGTAATTCCCAGCGCAACTATATCAAAATTCGGCAGGAGCTGGGGAATGTGGATTGGGAGCAGCTGTTTGAAGATAAATCCACATTCGATACGTAGGAGACTTTTAAAGAGAGGTTGATGAGAGCGCAGGAATGACATGTTCCTGTGAAAATGAGAGGTAGAAATAGCAAGATTCAAGAGCCATAAATAACAGGTGAAATTATGAGACTAGCTAAGAGGGAAAATGAAGCAATAATAAGGTCTGGGCAACTGAAGACAGATGAAGCTTTGGAAGAATATCGGGAATGTAGGACCAATCTGAAACAATGAATTGAGAGGGCTAAACCGGGTCATGAAATATCTTTAGCAAACAGGGTTAAGGAAAATACCAAAGCCTTTTATTCGTATGTAAGGAGCAAGAGGGTAACTAGAAAACGGGTTGGCCTGCTCAAGGATAAAGAAGGAAAGTTATGCGTGGAGTCAGAGAAAATGGGTGAGATTCTTAATGCGTCGCATTCACCAAGGAGCAGGATGTGACGCATGTTGAAGTTAGGGACAGATGTTTGATTACTCTAGCTCAAGTCGGCATAAGGTAGAAGGAAGTGTTGGGTATTCTAAATGGCATTAAGGTGGACAAGTCCCCAGGTCCGGATGGGATCTATTCCAGGTTGCTAATGTTGCCCGTTGTTTAAGAATGGTAGCAGGGTTAATTCAGATAATTATAGACCGGTGAGCCTGACGTCAGTTGGGACTACTATACCTTCTGGAGGAAGGTATAGGTCTGATTATCAAGTTTGCAGATGACACTAAGATTCTGGAGTAGCAGATAGTGAAGAGGACTGTCAGAGAATACAGCAGAATATAGATAGATTGGAGAGTTGGGCAGAAAAATTGCAGATGGAATTCAATCTGGGCAAGTCGAGTTGATGCATTTTGGAAGATCAAATTCAAGAGTGAACTGTACAGTAAATGGAAAAGCCCAGGGGAAAATTCATATACAGAGAGATCTGGGTGTTCAGGTCCATTGTACCCTGAAGGTGACAACGCAAGTCAGTGGAATGGTCAAGAAGGCATACAGCATGCTTTCCTTCATTGGACGGGGTATTGAGTACAAGAGTTGGCAGGTCATGTTACAGTTGTATGAGACTTTGGTTCGGCCACATTTGGAATACTGCGTACAGTTCTGGTCACCACATTACCAAAAGGATGTGGATGTTTTGGAGAGGATGCAGAGGAGGTTCACCAGGATGTTGCCTGGTATGGAGGGTGCTAGCTATGAAGAGAGGTTGAGTAGATGAAGATTATTTTCATTAGAAAGATGGAGGTTTGGATCCCTGATTGAGGGCTACAAAATCACTACAAAGTGAGACGGAAAACGTTTAAGGAAAATATGCATGGAAAGTTTTTTACGCAGAGGCTGGTAGGTGCCTGGAAGGCGTTGCCAATGGAGGCAGTAGAGGTGTGGCACAATAGCATCATTTAAGATGTATCTCGACATGAATGGGCAGGAAGCAGAGGGATACAGATCCTGAGAAAATAGGTGACAGGTTTAGATAGAGAATCTGGATCAACACGGGCTTGGAGGGCCGAAGGGCCTGTTCCTGGGTTCTTTGTTCTTGACCCATTGTTTCTGTCTGTACCTTGTCCAGGGGATGTATTTTTTTCCAACCTCAACTCTATTTTCTTTTCTCCCCTTGTTCAGTCCTTTCCCATATACATCCACAATTCTTGTGATGCATTACATCCGTTTCAAATTTTCCTGTTCGTGGGGAGCAGCTGCCATGGATGTGCAATCCCCTTTATCCGTCCATTCCCCCATCAGGATAGTCTTGGTGGCCCACACCCTCTTATTTCTGGAAAAAAGGTTTGAACTGTCCCAATCTACCGCTACCCTCCTCAGTCTGGCTGAGCTGTCCCTCACTTTGAACAAGGTCTCCCTTAACTTTTCTCGTTTTCTTCAACTCAAAGATGTGGCCAAGGGTATCGACATGGGCCTCAATTATGCCTGGGGTACATGAGCTTGCTTGGCACTCCCCCGATTCTCTGGTGCTTTGATAATGACGTCAGTAAAAGCATCACTGCCAGTTGTAAGACATGGAAAGCTTTGGTGATAGGAGGGAAAGAGGAAAATGTAAGCTATTTCTGATATTGTTGCTCCCTTTAAACTGCAGGAGGAAAAGGAGTATGTGGAGTTATTGGCTGCAGAGAAACATCAAGCTGAGGCACTCAAAAATATGCAGCATGCAAACAGAAGCTTATCAATCCTTGATGAAATTCTTGAAGATGTGCGGAAGGCTGCTGATCGCTTGGAGGAGGAGATTGATGACCATGTGTTTGACAACAACAAATTGGTGAGTTTCTGGATAAGGACACAGTAATTGGAGTCGGCAATCTAGCTTCTTGAATCTGCTCCAACTTTCACATCTTTCACCTCAGTTGCAATTTTCTGCACTACCCATCATCAGCTGTCCATTAGTTCAATGATAACCTCTTCTGGGCCCCCTCCAAAGCACATCTTTCCGGAATAGGGGACCCAAATCTGCTCACAGCATTTCCAATGTAGTCATGGTCTAATGGTATTGGTTCTGAAGTGCAGGATATTTTTTGCTTTTCTTTTCATATCTTCTTAGCTTACAGTCTTTCAAAGTTGAGTTTGCAGGAGTTTTGTCTGAGTGTTTGTGGAGCTGGATTTATTTAATGTTTTGAAGAAGTCACTGAATTCGAAACATTAGTGCTGTTTTCTCCTCGCAGATTTTGGCCAGCCTGTTGAGGTTTTACAGTCATTTCTAGATTTTATTCCAGATCTTCACCTGTAATTCTTTGTTTTATTTAACTAATGTATGTTTGCCAACCCTCCCATTGAATCTGGAATATGTAACAGAGGCATTACTGATGGAATTCCTCTAATGTTGTGTGTCACTGATACGCAGTCCAAGCTTCATTGCAGGACAAGTGTAGTGACAGCCATTGCTGTGCACTGAATACTTTTGCTGACTTGTGGAGATCTTTGTAAACAAATGCTCACTGTTGTAGTTTGCAGAAGGCAGAGTTGGCACAGTTGGCTCAATGTTGGAATTCCTTGTCTGGCATTTTCAGAAAGAGATGGCTGACTAAATGCGAAAAATGCTTCATACACTCAAGTGTCTCTCTTTCAACATATATAGGAGACAGATTATAGCAACATTCAAGGGCATGTCTAGCCTCTTGGAAGCCTGAATTGTTGAGATCTTGACGTTTGTGACTTTTCTTCAGAGTTGGCATTAAATTCCTTGAGCTCACCCCAAATCCCTTGTTTACCATCTAATCCAAAAATTTATTGACTTGTAACTTGAATTTATAAAATTAATATTTATTCTCTGAAGTAAAAATTTTTACAAGAAGAAATTTCTGCACATCTGATTCCCCAATAACTAGCTTCTCAAACTAATTTAGTTCCTGGATGTTTTTGAAAGGTGTCAGAAGTCAGATATTCAGATATCTCTGATTCTGCCAGCAGGTAAACATTAAGCTGATTACTTTTTTTTTAACAACTTAGGTGAGATAGTTAGAGGTTCCTTCCCTTCAAAAGAAATGAGCTTGGTTTCAAACAGCAAAGACACTTTATGTTGAATACACTTTTTGGTTTCAGTGGAGGGTTAGATACTATTGTCCAGAGAGCACAACTGACTGCTTGCTTACAGTGCAAGGGAAATGCATTAAATCCAGGTTGGAGCCTTTGGGAAAAGCTGAAAACTTCAATTTAAAAAAAAAAGTTTAGTGAAGACAGTGAAAGGCAGAAAGATAACTTATTAGATACATTGAAATGTTAGTGAACAATACATAACTTTCAATTTGTGTTTTGTTCATTTGGTAAGGTCGATGTGGAAATTGGGGAGGAACTTGCACACTATGGGGAATTAGGTTATTTGAGTAGAAATGATAGTAATTTGGGAGAATGGAGTTCAGAATAGACAGAAAATTGTTGTTCGGACATACACAAAGATGTAGAGCATTTACCAGATACTGCTACCTAGATTTGGTTTAGTGATGGTATTCCTGCTTCTAAACTCACTAACCACTATCCCAGTGAGGTATGGTGTTTAACCATCAAGTAGTGATCTCCACTGACACATTGGCACAGTGTCACTATTCCTACCTAGAGTGTCTGATAATTGCCATTTGAATCCAATGGAACACTCTCAGGCCTTAAGGTGTGGTTGGTTTTGCCATTACGGTGTGAGGTAGAGTTCTTAACATTGGTTGCAGCTGAATTAGGCAACGGCAGTCTCAGAACCAAAAGTAAATTATCTCAGCTACTTCTGTCCAGTCAGTGCCCCACATCTCAAGTCTTAAATTCGACTTAACCTGATACAGAACACTCAGCTACAGGGAGTGTCATGGGTTTAGTGCGTGTCTCATCCTAATAATTAAAGGGCAATTTTCTGAATTGATACTCTCCCTCTTTCTTCAGTCTGTATTGAATGATGAGAACAGACTTTGCTAACTTGCATTTAACGGGCTACAAGTTCCTCTAAGCTGCTCATCATCCTGTATTGGAAATATATTGCTGGAACAAATAGTTGGAACTTCCACACTAACAGCACTGTGAGTGTACCAACACCAAATAGAAGGCAGTACACTGCTACTTTCTCCAAGTATTACCCACATTCCATTATGAATTATTTTAAAGAAGTATTGCTTGTCTTTAGTTTGTGTTTAGGTTCCTAGTATTTGTTAAAGTATTTCTTAAAGATAGCTTGTTAGGTATAAGATTGTTGCTGGTGTTAAACCAAAGTGCACTAAAAGGTAAAGAGCAGAAATTCACAATGAGTAATTTGTGCATGAATCTCAAAAAATTAGCATCCAAGTTCAGTGGGTAAAAGGGAAGGCAATTTTTACTCTTGGTCTTTTTTGTGAAGAGAATGGAGTATTAAAATAAAATCGAGAGTGTGGTACTGGAAAAGCACAGCAAGTCAGGGAGCATCCAAGGAGCAGGAGAGTTGACGTTTCGGGCAAAAGCCCTTCAGGAATGACTGAGAGAGTCATTAAAATAAGGTAGTCTTGCTATATAGGATACTAGATAGATCACAGCTGGAATACAATGTACAGCTTTGGTCCCCTTGTCTCAGGAAAGATGTACTGGTATTGGAGGGAGTCCAGAGACACTTCACTAGATTACTCTTAGATATATATGGATTTCCTTCTGAGGAGGGATTAAGTAGGCTAGGCCTCTATTCATTGAAGTTTAGAAGAATGAGGGAGACCTTACTGAAACATAAGATTCATAGGGAATTTGACAGGGTAGATGTGGAGAGGTTGTTTCCCTTGTGGGAGAATCTAGGACCTGAGGGCATAATTAGAGTATGGGGTTGCCCATTTAAGACAGCTGAGGAGAAACATCTTCCATGAGAGTAGTGCAGCTGTGTAATTCTTTATCACAGAAGGCTGGATTGTTAAAAATATTCAAAGCTGAGATAGATTTCTAATCAGTAAGGGAATCAAGGGGTGTAGGGGAAAAGGCAGGAAAGTGATCAAATCAGCCATGATCACATTTAATGTCAGAGCAGACTCAGTGGGTCAAATGGACTATGTCTTATGGTCTTATGCTCCCTCTGAGTGAAAACCTTACTGTCAGCCTTTTAAAATTTGTAATTTTCCAATCAGACAAGAATTGCCAATTTCACATGCAGCTTTCCAATTAAAAATTACATTTGGAGAGACAGGTTCTTAAAACAGCTAACATCCTATTTCACTGCACTCCCAAGTATCCTTGGACTGCTTAGTTGAAGGAATAGCTCAAGATTGAAAATTGCAGTTGATGACTGGGATTTGTTTTGTTCACTAACAGCTAAGCAAATCATAGAGTTATAATATCTTAGTTCTATTAGAGTTAATCAGGACTGATGCATTGACTTTGACACAGACTGGATTTTAATTGCACCATGCTGATCAGTGTGTTTTGTCTGAGCCAAGTGCTGCAATTAGCTCAATTGGTCCACAATAAAGTGTGGACTTACAATCTGGTACTTTTCAGGTCCGTGGTGGAAACGTTGAAGCTGTTATTAGAGTTGAAGAGGACCAGGAAGACCACAAGCAAAACCTTTCTGTGCATGAAGTAGAGGGTGGTTTGGGGCTGAGTATGCTCATTGACTCTCAGAACAACCAGTACATCCTGACCAAACCCAGGGACTCCACAATCCCTCGAGCTGATATTCACTTTATTAAGGTAATTGAGGCCTGCGTTTTATTATTGTAACCATGGCCCTTTATGTTCACTTATGGTCTTTTTAAAATCTCAGACTTTTTCAGGTTAGATTTTCAAAAGCAATTGATTTGCTAAGCATTTTTCTTGGTGACTGTAAAGGTGGATTGGAAGGATTACTGGACTCTAAACATTAACTCTGATTTCTCTCCACAGGTGCTGCCAGACTTCCTGAGCTTTTCCAGCAGTTTCTGTTTTTGTTTCTGATTTACAGCATCTGTAGTTCTTTTAGTTTGTTTTTGTTATTAAGTTATCCATTCTTAACCACTTAAACACTTCCTGATTATTAAAGAGCCAGAGATAAACTGAAATAATTCATGCCCATTCCAACTGTTGCGTTAGTTTTCATGTGTTCGTCTCAATGCTAATGCTGCCATATGAAGCCATCCACATTCCTTTAGTGAATGTTCTTTATTCTGTTTTATAGGTTGCCAGTGGATTAGATTAGATTAGATTCCCTACAGTATGGAAACGGGCCCTTCGGCCCAAGAAGTCCACGCTGACCCTCCGAAGAGTAACCCGCCTATTCCCCATATTCACCCTTGACTACGGGCAATTTAGTATGACCAATTCACCTAACCTGCACATCTTTGGATTGTGGGAGGAAACCGGAGTACCCGGAGGAAACCCACACAGACACAGGGAGAATGTGCAAACTTCACACACAGTTGCCTGAGCCGGTAATCGAACCCAGGTCCCTGGCGCTGTGAGGCAGCAGTGCTAACCACTGTCCAGGTGTCTTTGTTATTTATGTTTTTGATATACACAGCAGGTTATTAAAAGCAAAATCTTAATTTGTGGCTGGTAACAAAAATTAGCGAAGTATCAAAACCAATGAAATCATTTACAGGGACTTTGCTTTTCAACAGAAATATATTGAAGTGGCGTGGTAAGTGTAAATGTCTAATTTGTGATGTTCGTCATTAAATGTGCCATTTCAAGGCCATTACTTTTGAACAGAGAACCATAGAGCATAGGAGCAGGCACTTTGACCTCCAAGCCTGCGCTGAGGCTTTTTGTCATTCCATACAAAAACCGTCTTCACTTACAGGATCTGTATCCCTCTATTCTCTTCCTATTCGTGTATTCATTTCTTTGGAAACAAACAATCAACGATTGGATAATGCAATCCTACTGTGTATTGTTTGGGGAAAAGACTGAAGGAGGGCAGTGTTTACTAAGGAAAGGAATTTGAAACAAGCAATTAAAATTGATGTAAAATTGAAATTCAAATCACCTCTTCTGTTATTGGTTCAGTCCCTGTCTTCAGGTACCAATACTAGATTGTGTGGTGCTTGGCACTCAAAATTCCATCCACTCAGTAACATTGTGAAGGTTACATCATTCTTATTCTTTTTGGAGGTGACCAGTCAAGTTTGAAAAGTTGCAGTAAGGTTAATCAAGACATACACTGAACTTTGAGCCATATTTTTAAAAGTGCTACTGATTTGAGTTGATGATTGTAACAGTAGTCCCTATATGTTTGCACCTTGTTCTGTATGATGTAGAGGTGCACAGCTAATTGCTAATGATATTTTAATTTTCATGTTTTGATGTGAACAATGTGGGTGAATTTGCATTTTATTACACATTTCCTTTTGCTCTGCTAAGGTGGTAGATCTTCTAAATCTGCCTGCTCCTCTTAGATTCATAAAAGTATACAGCACGTGGGCGGCACGGTGGCACAGTGGTTAGCACTGTTGCCCCTCAGCGCCAGAGACCCGGGTTCAATTCCCGCCTCAGGCGACTGACTGTGGAGTTTGCACGTTCTCCCCGTGTCTGCATGGGTTTCCTCCGGGTGCTCCGGTTTCCTCCCACAGTCCAAAGATGTGCAGGGTCAGGTGAATTGGCCATACTAAATTGCCCGTAGTGTTAGGTAAGGGGTAAATGTAGGGGCATGGGTGGGTTCGTTTCGGCGGGTCGGTGTGGACTTGTTGGGCCGAAGGGCCTGTTTCCACACTGTAATGTAATCTGTAATCTGAAACAGACCCTTCTGTCCAACTATATCCCAATCGAGTCCCACCTGCCAGCACCCGGCCCATATCCCTCTAAACCCTTTCTTTTCATATACCCATCCAGATACCTTTTAAATGCTGTGATTGTATTTGCATCCACCACTTCCTCTGGCAGTTCATTCCATTCACGCACCACCCTCTATGTGAAAAGGTTGCTCCTTCGGTCCCTTTTATATCTTCTCCCGTCTCACACTAAACCTATGTCCTCTGCGTTCTGGATTCCAGGGAAAAGCCATTGACTGTTTACCCTATCCATGCCCCTAATGATTTTAAAAACTCTATAAGGTCACCCCTCAGCTTCTGACGCTGCAGGGAAAACAGCCGCAGCCTATTCTGCCTCTCCCTATAGCTCAAATCCTCCAAACCTGGCAACATCCTTGTAAATCTTTTCTGAACGCTTTCAAGTGTCACAACATTCTTCCAATAGGAAGGAGACCAGAATTGAACGCAATATTCCACCAGTGGCCTAACCAATGTCCTATACAGCCGCAACATGACTTCCCAACTGTTAAACTCAATGCCTTGACCAATAAAGGAAAGCATACTAAATGCTGCCTTCATGAAGTCTCATGGTGTCCAGAGTGTTCTAGCTAGGTGGATAGAGAACTGGTTGGGCAACAGGAGACAAAGTAATAGCAGAAGGCAGCTTCTCAAAATGGAGACCTGTGACCAGTGAAATCCCACAGGGATCTGTGCTGGGACCACTGTTGTTTGTGATATACATAAATGATTTGGAGGAAGGTGTAGGTTGCGTCATTAGCAAGTTTGCAGATGACACTAAGATTGGTGGAGTAGCAGTTGGTGAAGGGGACTGTCAGAGAATACAGCAGAATAAAGATAGATTGGAGAGTTGGGCAGAGAAATGGCAGATGGAGTTCAATCTGGACAAATGCGAGGTGATGCATTTTGGAAGATGCAACTCCAGAGCAAACTATACTGTAAATGGAAAAGTCCTGGGGAAAATTGATGTGCAGCGAAATCTGGGTGTTCAGGTCTATTGTACCCTGAAGGTGGCAACTCGGGTCATTAGAGTGATCAAGAAGGCATACAGCATGCATATGTTCTTTGGGCAGGGTATTGAGTGCAAGAGTTGGCATGTCATGTTACAGTTGTATGAGACTTTGGTTCGCCAACATTTGGAATACTGCATACAGTACTGGTCGCCACATTACTGAAAGGATGTGGATGCTTTGGATAAGGTACAGAGGAGGGTCACCAGGATGTTGCCTGGTATGGAGGGTGCTAGTTATAAGAAAAGGTTGAGTAGATTAGGATTACTTTAATTGGAAAAAAAGAAGGTTGGGGGGGAGACCTGATTCAGATCTACAAAATCATGAGCAGTATGGACAGGGTAGATAACAAGAATTCTTTTCCCCAGACGGATTTAATTACTAGGGGTGATGAGTTCAAAGTGAGAGAGGAAAAGTTTAGGGGAGATATGCATGGAAAGTTCTTCACACAGAGATTGGTGGGTGCCTGGAATGTGTTGCCAGCAGAGTTGATTGGGGTGGGAATGATAGCCTAATTTAAGATGTATCTAGACAGATACATGAATGGGCAGGGAGCAAGGGATACAGATCCTTAGAAAGTAGGCAGCAGGTTTAGATAGCGGACCTGGATCTGCACAGGTTTGGAGGGCCTGTTCCTGTGCTGTAATGTTCCTTGTTCTTTATTCAGTATCATAGAGTCGTAGAGATGTACAGCACGGAAACAGACCCTTCAATCCAACGCATCCATGTCGACCAGATATCCTAACCTAATTTAATCCCATTTATCAGCACTTGGCCCATATCCCTCTAAACCCCTCCTATTCATATACTCCTCCAGATGCCTCTTAAATGCTACAAATGTACCAGCCTCCACCACTTCCTCTGGCAGCACATTCATAGCCACACCACCCTCTGCATGAAAATATTGCTCCTTTTATACCTTTCCCCTCTCACCCTAAACCCATGCCCTCTAGTTCTGGACTTCCCTGGGAAAAGACCTTGCCTATTTACCCTATCCATGCCCCTCACGATTCTATAAACCTCCACAAGCCTATCTAGCTGCGACTGTATTTTCAAGGAACTGTGAACCTGCACTTTAAGGTCTCTTTGTTCAGCAACACTCCCTAGGACCTTACCATTAAGTGTATAAGTCCTGCTCTGATTTGCTTTTCCAAAATGCAGCAGCTCACATTTATCTAAATTAAACTCCATTTGCCACTTCTCAGCCCATTGGCCCATCTGATCAATATCCCTTTGTACTGTGAGGTCACCTTCTTTGCTGTCCACTACATATACAATTTTGGTATCATCTGTAAACTTATTAACTATACCAACTATGTTCACATCCAAATCATTTATATAAAAGCAGGGACCCAGCACCAACCCTTGTGGCACTCCACTGGTCACAGGCCTCCAGTCTGAAATCCAACCCCCACCACCACCCTCTGTCTTCTACCTTTGAGCCAGTTCTGTATCCAAATGGCTAGTTCTCTCTCTATTCCGTGTGATCTAACCTTGCTAACTAGTCTCTCTCTGGCAGTCTCTTGAGATTGGGGATGCCTTGCTTCCACCCTGGTTCAGTGGGCTCTGAGATGGCTGGTATATCCAGTGCTTGACCCTCAGCCTGTGCTACATATAGGGCAGCTAGTACTTAACGGATGAGGTATTTGAGTCCAACGCCTCAATGTCACCGTAGCATGCTCTCAGTTAAGTCCTTCAGTCTGTTTGGTGCTTTCTGAAATTAAAGTTCTCCATTTTGGTTAGTCACAAACCAGATTACCCAATGGATACTCTGACGTTTTTGTGGGCACTTTGAGGACATCTGTTGTCCTGCAGGTTTCCTGCCCCAACCGAACTCCAGCTAGCGCATTTGTTTCTTCAGGAGCATTGTATCAGGGATATATGCAACCTTTCCTGCTCAGTTGCTGTTTTGTCTTGGGAGTGGATGTTGCCATTGAAGACCCTTGTTTGCCACAAGATTTAGAGGATCTTGCAAATGCAGTACTGAGGTGCAATGCTTTGAGGAGCTTCCTTTAGTCTCCAAAGAAGGCAAGAAGGTGGGGGATGCTGTTACCTGGTAAAGCATGACGTTAGTCTCAGGAATATGGAGATGATGAAATTCATGATGACTTCCAACATGCTAGCTCAACCTATGGTTGTCTGAGGAAAACCAGTATTTGAAGACCAAGATCTCTGGTCGGATGGATAAGATAGTACACCAAATCTAATTTTTCTAAAAATGTTGATAATATCCCATAGAACATAGTTATTTGCACTGGGTGAATTAGCCTTAGTTTCAGTTAGCTCTGTTTTCTCAGTTATTGATTTGACCTTGATACTTGTGAAAAGTCTACTTGGCTCCATTCCAACTCTCCTGGCCTTTAAAGCCTTTGAGAAAATCTGAGTTTGTGGCTTTTACCTCATTGACTCAGAACTGAGTCCTTCAAGTAACTTTCAGACATTTTCATCTCATCTCAAATGGTATTTTGTACATTTTATGACTCCTATTACTGCAAGGAAGGCTACATTTGAATAGGACAGACTTTTATCCACACACATGTCCACATTTTTAGGGTAGTTTCCTGTCAACAGGGGGGCTTCTCCTGAGGAATTGATTAACATTGTGTATTCCCTGCCTCAGATGTGACTCAAATATAAGTTTCCCCTACAACCAGGCTTTTTGTATGTATCAGTGATCTTTCCAATCCCCAAGCCAGTGGTCTGGAGCCAATGTTCTCCCATTTATTCCAATGCTTCCTATTCTTACAGATTTCTGCTAGTTTTCAAATTAGATTTGAAGGATGTCCAAACAATTTAAGAGACCTTCCTTTCTTAAAAATGAATTAATATTTTCATGAGTCAGAGCAACAACCTTAAATTTTCCTCGGATGCTGCCTGGCCTGCTGTGTTTTTCCAGCACCATGTTTTTCAACAACAACCTTAAATGTATGCTTGAGGTAAATACACAAATTAAAATTTGCTTAAAATTGGACAAAATTGAGTTCATACTTTAATTTTTAAACTTATTTAAATTTTCAATTTATTTGCAGGATATAATTTCCATTGTGGTGATATCTCTGCCTTGTGGCTGGATTTGTACCTTAATGGGGCTTCCTACAATGTTTGGTTATATTGTTTGTGGGGTTCTCTTGGGTCCCTCAGGACTAAACCGCATCAAGGTATGAATTCTACTTCTGTCAGCGGGCACTGTATTCAGCTGAAGTTTTCTTGGAGCAAGCAGTTCACTAACTTAATAAATCTTACACTGTAGAAGAGTGGTGCACTTTAATCGATAAGATGTACAGCAGTTAGTTTTATAGTGTGAAGAATGTGCAAGTTGTTGTAAAAGTAGCAGCAGTGCAATTAGTCTGTTATTGTGTGAACCCTGGTTGAATAATTTAACTTTTTGAAGTTGTGGTACAGAGTGCTAGTGGTGAGATTTGCCACCATGTCTGCTCCATCTCCTTTTTATATAGCACAGAATGCATTTGTAGTTGTGGATATTTCACTCAATAATGACTTTCAGTCTTATCTCTATCTGTGCTAATCTAATTCTAGCCATTTATCATCCTAATTTTAATTGTCCCACCATTGGTAGCTATGCCTTCAGGATAGCCAAGCTCTGGAGTTCTCCATTTGCTTCTCTGTCTCTTCCTTTCTTTCCTCTTTAAAATGCTCCTTAAAACTTGCCCCTTTTGCTGTATTAATGTTCGTTTTCTCTCGTATCTTCCCACATGGCTCAGTGTTAAGTTCTGTTTGATAATGCTCTGTGAATACTGGCCAATTTGACTAGGTCAGTGATATGTATTTACAAGTTATAGTTATGCTTTGTCCTTTTGCATCAAGGAGGTCTTGCTTGTGGAAATTAGGAGTTTATTTATCTTGTTTTTTTCTCTCTCCTCTGACTGAGAAATTAAAAAAAATGTGCTGTGTGCTGCCTAAAGCCATCTTGTACACCAAATACTGAGCCAAGCACTTCCCTACTCACCTGCAACATGGAGGTGATGGTGTTGAACTGGGGTGGATAAAGTCAAAAATCACACACCACCTGAAGGAGGTGTGAGGCTCCGAAAACTTCTGTTTTCAAGTAAACCTGTTGGGCTGTAACATGGTGTCGTGTGATTTTTTTTTTGATTCTGCTCACTTACAGCCTTCAGCCATGAATAGTAATGTTAAGGTTGCACCTTCATTTTCAAAGAGCCCAGTCCTTTAAATGAGATTTACACACATAGCTATGCCAATGTATTGATCCATCATAGGCTCTGAAAGCCTTAGGATCCAATTCATTTTACTAATACAGCACAACATACATTATAGACATTTGGGAATAAGAACATTGTTTAAATTGTGATTCATAAGTATTTGAAAAGGAAAAATGTGGGGAAAGATTAGGCAAATGTGCCAAGAGTGAACAGCTCCAATCAAGGGGTTATCACTAGCATAATTGATGTGCCAAAATTGCTATTTCCAGTGTGATGTAATATGTGTTGCTTATGCTATTATCATGTTCTTGAGTAGTTATAGCTATCAGTCAGCATGAACAGGCTGAGGCTTCTAGCAACATTGACAACAGTGTTGTTAACAAAGCATTCCAAAGAGCTTCACAAGAGCAAAATATACTGAGCCTCTTGGACAAGAGGAAGCGGTGAATTGAAATATATTTACAGCAATCCTTTCCTGTTCGTAATGGAGGCAGTTTTTGTTTTATTTATCTTTTCTCTTTTAAAAATAAATGATAACATAAGAAATGTTAAAATCAAGCTGTTATTTCAGATGGAGCTGATGTTAGTGAGTGCAGGCGTTTTAATTGAATAGGATTTGGTGGGCTTTAAGACATTGGGGTCTGAAGTCTACAGAAGGTAGAGATAGGAGCTAAGCAGGGGAGCTTTGGAATTTACTCATCTGGCAAATGAGGAATGAATGAAGGTTTCAGCAACAGATGAGCTGAGACAGATGAAGCTAGCTGATGCTATTGAGATGGAAGTAGGCTCTCTTGGCAATAGTGAAAATTGTGGCTGAAGCTCAACAAATATGACTCTAATGTTGCAAACACGTGGTTTAGTCTCACCTTAGATGTAAAAACTGATGCTGTGTTTTCAGAACATGGGTGCCTGGGCAGGATGTGGATGAGAAACAGGATTAAATAGATAAGAATGGAAGTAGGTGAGAGCAGTTACCACCCAGCTGGATGACAATGGAGAGGGGTTGGAGGAGGACAGTTTGGTTGTTGTATCAAAGGCTGCTGACAAATCAAGAAGGGAGTTTACCATGATCCCAGTATCTCAGGATGTCATTTGTAACTTCAATACAAGATGTTTCAGTATTGAGAAAAGAGAAGGCTGTAGGCTGGCCTGTTAAAGATTTTCAACTTTATGAAAGAGTTTAATGGACTACTGTAGCTGTACATTTGCAGATGTGATGAAACTTAGGAGCAAAATATAAAGCAGTCACTAATAAATTCAGGATGGCACTCAGGACAGTGCAACGTCTTTATTCAGACAGTTGGTAGAATGTGCAACTTATACGACACAAAGTGGTTGAGTTAGAGACCATAGATGCATTGAAGGAGAAAATACATAAATATTTGATGGGCAATACTATTATATAAAGAAGGCTTCAGGATAGACTTTGGTAACGGCACTTTTAAAAGGGAGAGGAACAGACAAAGGCAGCACATGGTGAGGTCAGCACGAGAGAGTGAGAAAGAAACCCACACTGCTAACTGACACAGTGAACCTGCACAGTTACTGCCTTTGCTGTTGAATTCATATATCGCTGAACATCGGAGTGCATTTGGGAAAATTAACAAACAGTGAAATTCACAACTGACCTTGGAGGAACTTGTTGGAGAGGTCACAGCACAGAGACAGATAAGTGAATAATTTTAAGTGTGGTCTTGGAGAGACTGTAGTCGTGAGTCGAGTGGATTCTTTTCTTGATTATATGTTTTATTGAGATATGTCTCTTGATTAAACTTAATATAAATCATAAGTATTAAGTTAGCCTGGAACAGTGTTTTGTAGAGGAATAAGATGGAGCTATTTTCTGGGTCTGCAGATTGGAAGAAGCAAAAATGGCCCTTAGAGCGATATGCTCTTGTCAGATTTGGGAGCTTAGGGAGAGTTTACGTGTTACTGAGGATTATATACTCAATAAATGCTGTTAGTTGTGAATCCTATCAGATCGCATGGAATAGTTGGAGTGAATTTACAAGAGCAAGGGGGTGTGATGGATGGCAGTTATAGAAAGGGAGAAAAGTTGCAGATACAGTTACATAGATGGGTTAACTCTAGGAAAAGTAAGAGGGGTAGGCAGGTAGTGCAGGAGTCTTGTATGACTATCCTCATTTCAAACAAGTATGCTGTTTTGGAAAATGTAGGGGCTGATGGATGCTCGGGAATGTAGCACGAACAGCCAAGTTTCTGTTATCGCGACTGGGTCTAACACAATGAGTTTCAAGAGATTGATTGTGTTAGGGGAATCTCTAGCCCGAGGCACAGACAAATATTTCTGGGTGGGGGTTGGGACCCAGGAAGATAGTGAGGAAAGAAATCAATCTGAGACTGATACAGTTGAAAAAAAAAAGCAAGCCAAACAGTCAGGGCAGGCAGGGACAAAGCAGAGAACAAGTTAGGACGGATAAATTAAACTGCATTTATTTTAATGCAAGGGGCCGAACAGGGAAGGCAGATGAACTTCGCATGGTGAGGAATATGGGACTGGTTATCATAGAAATTACAGAAACATGGCTCAAGGATGGACAGGACTAGCAGCTTAATGTTCCAGGATGCAAATACTATAGGAAAGATAGAAAGGGAGGCAAGAGAGGAGGGGGAGTGGTGTTTTTGATAAGGGATAGCATACAGCTGTACTGAGGGAGGATATTCCCCGAAATACATCGAGGGAAGTTATTTGGGTGGAACTGAGAAACAAGAAAGGGACAATCACCTTATTGGGATTGTATTATAGACCCATCCAATAGTCAGCGGGAAAATGCGAAGCACGTTTGTCAGGAGATCTTAGTTATCTGTAAGAATAATAGGGTGGTTATGGTAGTGGGTTTTAACTTTCCAAACATAGACTGGGACAACCATAGTGTTAAGGGTTTAGGAATTTGTTAAGCATGTACAAGAACAGATTCAGTATGTGGATGCACCTACGAGAGAAGGTGCAAAACTTGACTTACTCTTGGGAAATAAGGCAGGACAGGTGAGTGAGGTGTCAGTGGGGGAGCACTTTGGGGCCAGTGACCATAACTCTATTAGTTTTAAAATAGTGATGGAAAAGGATAGACCACATCTAAAAGTTGAAGTTCCAAATTAAAGAAAGGCCAATTTTGACAGTATTAGGCAAGAACTTTCAAAAGCTGATTGGGGGCAGATATTCACAGGTAAAATGGGAAGCCTTCAGAAATGAGATAATAAGTGCAGAGACAGTATATTCCTGTTAGGGTGAAAGGAAAGGCTGGTAGGTATAGGGAATGATGGATAACTACAGAAATTGAGGGTTTAGTTAAGAAAAAGAAGGAAACATATATCAGTTATACACAGGATAGATCGAGGGATTCCTTAGAGTATAAAGGCAGTTGGAGTATACTTAAGAAGGAAACTGAGGGCAAAAAGGGGACATGAGACAGCTTTGGCAAATAGAGTTAAGGAGAATCCAAAGCGTTTTTACAAATACATTATGGACAAAAGGATAACTAGGGAGAGAACAGGGCCCCTCAAAGTCCAGCAAGGTGACCTTTGTGTGGAGCTGCAGGAGATGGGGCAGATACTAAATGAGTATTTTGCATCAGTGCTTACTGTGGAAAAGGACATGGAAGGTATAGACTTCCTGCTGAACACTCTCTGCTCATTCCTGAAGAAGGGCATGTGCCCGAAACGTCGAATCTTCTGTTCCCTAGATGCTGCCTGACCTGCTGTGCTGTTCCAGCAATTAAGTTTCAGCCCCTCAAAGTCCAGCAAGGTGACCTTTGTGTGGAGCTGCAGGAGATGGGGCAGATACTAAATGAGTATTTTGCATCAGTGCTTACTGTGGAAAAGGACGTGGAAGGTATAGACTATAGGAAAATAGATGGTGACATCTGGAAAAATGTCCAGATTACAGAGGAGGAAGTGCTGGATGTCTTGAAACGCATAAAAGTGGATAAATCCCTAGGATCTGATCAGGTGTACCCTAGAACTCTGTGGGAAGCCAGAGAAGTGATTGTTGGGCCTCTTGCTGAGATATTTGTATCATTGATAGTCACAGGTGAGGTGCCGGAAGACTGGAGGTTGGCTAAAGTGGTGCCACTATTTAAGAAAGATGGTAAGGACAAGCCAGGGAACAATGTACCGGTGAGCTTGACATTGGTGGAGGGCAAGTTGTTGGAAGGAATCCTGAGGGACAGGAGGTACATGTATTTGGAAAGGTAAGGACAGATTAGGGATAGTCAACATGGCTTTGTCCGTGGGAAATCCTGTCTCACCAACTTGATTGAGTTTTTTGAAGAAGTAACAAAGACGATTGATGAGGGCGGAGCACTAGATGTGACCTATATGGACTTCAGTAAGGCATTCGACAAGATTACCCGTAGGAGACTGGTTAGATCTCATGGAATACAGGGAGAACTTGCCATTTGGTTACAGAACTGGCTCAAAAGAAAGAACACAGAGGGTGGTGGTGGAGGGTTGTTTTTCAGATTGGAGGCCAGTGACTAGTGGAGTGCCACAAGGATCAGTGCTGGGTCTACTACTTTTCATCATTTATATAAATGATTTGGATGTGAGCATAAGAGGTATAGTTAGTGATGAGGTGGGATAACGGGCTGAGGAGTGGCAGGTGGAGTTCAATTTAGTTAAGGTCATGTTGAACTGTACAGGACATCAGTTCGGCCACTGTTGGAATATTGCGTGCAATTCTGGTCTCCATCCTATCGGAAAGATGTGAAACTTGAAAGGGTTTAGAAAAGATTTACAAGGATGTTGCCAGTGTTGAAGGATTTGAACTATAGGGAGAGGTTGAATAGGCTGGGGCTGTTTTCCCTGGAGCGTCGGATGCTGAGGGGTGACGTTATAGAGGTTTATAAAATCCTGAGGGGTATGGATAGGATAAATAAACGGTCTTTTCCCTGGGGTCGGGGAGTCCAGAGCTAGAGGGCATAGGTTTAGGGTGAGAGGGAAAAGATATAAAAGGGACCTAAGGGGCAACTTTTTCATGCAGATGGTACATGTATGGAATGTGCTGCCAGAGGAAGTGATGGAGTCTAGTACAACTACAACATTTAAAAGGCATCTGGATGGGTATATGAATAGGAAGGGTTTGGAGGGATGTAGGCCGGGTGCTGGCAGGTGGGACTAGATTTGGTTGGGATATCTGGTCAGCATGGACCGAAGGATCTGATTCCATGCTGTACATCTCGGTGACTCTAGATCTTTTGGACTGAATTAAGTTTACCTCTGCTGTAAGTGCTTTGTAATATTTCTTAATTGCTGTGATTTCAGAGGATGGTCATGTTTTGCAAAATTGTTTCTCCACAGTCCATTGTGCAAGTAGAAACACTTGGCGAGTTTGGTGTGTTCTTCACCCTGTTTGTTGTTGGCCTGGAATTTTCTCCTGATCGGCTCAGAAAGGTATGACTTTTCACCCCTTTTCAGAGATTAAGGCCATTTGACATAGGAGCAGAAGTAGGCCATTTAGCCCATCAAATCAGTGAGATCATGGCTTATCTGAAAACCTTCAACTCTACTTTCCTGCCCTTTCCTCATAACCCTTGAATCCGTTACTATAGTAAATCTGACTATCTCAACCTTGAATATTCTTAATGACCCAGCATCGACAGCCCTCTACAGTAAGTTCCACCGATTCACTACCCTGTGAGGGAAGAAATTCCTCCTTAAATGGATGACTCCTTATTTTGAGAGAATGCCTTCTGGTCCTTGACTCTCCCGTAAGGGGGAACAACCTTTTAGCATCGAACCTGTCAGGCCCCCCCGCCCCCCATGAATCTTGTAAATTTCAATAAATTCTGGTCTCATTTTTCTAGATTCCAATGACTACAGGCCCAACAAGATAACAATCGAAATTAAAGTGAATCTCTTGCTAGGTCGAATCCAGATATGCAAAACCTTAATTCAAGCATTGCCCCCTTTTCTCCCCCCTTGAAATGTGGAGGCCCAATTTTTTATTGAAGTTTGAATGTATTAAGACTATGTACCCGTCGCATGGTGTAGTTTGACCTGTTCTTTGATTTCTCTCAATTCCTTTTAGATTCTGGAACATTCTGACTTGCCTGTAGACTTCCAACTGGTCCCAGATGTCTCTGTCATTTCTTTAAGTGATTCCTTCTT
Source organism: Chiloscyllium plagiosum (assembly GCF_004010195.1). Classification (NCBI taxonomy): domain Eukaryota; kingdom Metazoa; phylum Chordata; class Chondrichthyes; order Orectolobiformes; family Hemiscylliidae; genus Chiloscyllium; species Chiloscyllium plagiosum. The sequence goes on along the minus strand of NC_057721.1, from coordinate 1,455,930 downwards.
TCTATATTATGCAGGCTCCTGATACCCTAAGTGAACATAATCTCTGCGCATGCCTCCCGCGCACCTCCCCTCCCCCGCGCCCCCACTATTGAAGCTTTTGAGTTGGTTGTGTCTGCACTGCAATCAATGGTCCTTCTATGTTTTAGAATGTGATCTCCTGATTACAGAATACCTTGTACAGTTTTCATTTTAAATCATGGTCTTTAACACATTCTTGAATTAGTCATGCTTTGAAAAGAAACATTGTAACATTAATGACAAAGTTTATTCTGGTGTTAAAGTACATTGTTTTCTCTGTCCTTAGGTCTGGAAGATTTCTTTGCAAGGTACCAGTTATATGACAGTTCTGATGGTTATATTTGGATTACTCTGGGGACATCTGTTGAATATCAGGCCAACGCAAAGTATTTTTATTTCCACATGTTTATCTCTATCAAGTACCCCATTAGTATCCAGATTCCTTGCTCTTGGTGCCAGAGGAGACAAAGAAGGTATGTCTTTAAGCAGTTTAGCTGATGTGGGATTGTTGTGTATTTGTGAATATGATAACGAATTGCCCTTGGTGCTGAAGTGAGGGAGATACTGGTTGGGAGCTGCTGGAGAGTGAACTGATATCGAACAATTTTTAAGGAGGGATCGGTGAATGTTCCTATGATAATTACTGCCTGATGGTTGATATTAGATGTGGCTTGGTATCTGGCCTGGCTGTTACCCCTGTTCCTCAGATGTTAACAAGCTGGGTAAGTGGCATTAATGGCCACACATGGAAGTAGCAGACAGGGTGGCCATTTCTTGTTCGACTCTTGCCCGCCACTTTTAACGTTGGTCTTTGGGGACTCTTCTAGATGTTACAGCATACCTAATGTTTCCCTTTGGCATCAGCATATTCTCTGTTAGTGGCAGGAATCATATGCATGGATAATGCCTCTAAACTAGGACAGTGGTGACGATGACAGTAATGCCAGAGGGTAAGTCCAGTTGGTACCAATGTGAACCATGATCTCTGCTCGCTATCTCCTTCAGAATGCCTGACATCATTTAGTGACTTTCTTGACTCTGTCCCCAGGTAGGCAGCACACCATCTTTGCATTTCATCCCTGGTTTGTAGAAAGACTCATTTGTGCCCCTCGCTGCTGAATCTCCCACCAGTTCCCTGTTCTGCTCCCCACTTGCGCAGATAGGGTCTGATTGCAATCCTTGGAGGTACCATTACTCTCATAGTTTTCCAACACTTGCAATCTGTTCTTGATTGAGGCACACTCTGGGATTTTCCTGACTACCTGCCTACCTCCCTTCTTCTGACTACCCCTTCACTGATTCCTTCACTGACCGCACTTCCTTAAGCTGCAGGGTGACAATGTCTAAAGCTACGCTAATTTCTTAATTCTCAGCCCTGGTGCTCAAACTGATCAAATGATGGCACTTCCTACAAATGTAGTCAATCAGACTGCCAGGTACTTTTAAGACTTCAAACCTACTACAAGCCATGCAACATACGGCAATGGGCTCCCCGCCAGACCTTCTGTTTAAAAAGATTTTGCCTTAAATTCAAGCCAAGTAGAAAATGAATCAAGTTTACTGCTACAACTCTAGTCTGACCTTCATGCATCTTTAAAGTGGACAAAAACAACGTAAACCTTACCCATAGTAAGTTCACTGCTTTGTGCTGATGTGTGTTTTGTCAACCTTGTAAAATTCTGTCAGGATTCCTTTTGGGGTTTAGCTGTTACTCCAAGTAAGTTCCCCAGTTTGGGGGTCTCCCCCTCAGGCTTTTATAAGGAAGTTCCGCTGCTACCTTTCAGCCCCAGATGTGCTATGTTCCGCTGCCACTCCAATTCACTCCTGAATCAGATTAGACTTATTTTGTCCCAAGTCTCATTCAGGTCTGTTCTTGCAGTCTAGAATGATGCTGACTTGCTGTGCAATCCTCCCAGTCTGTTTCATAATAATGCTGACGTTTTATTAAGAAATGAAGCCAAGAGGTGTGAGTGCTAATGTCATCAAGTTACATTGCCAAGGACTGTGATCCCTGACTGCCAATAATTGCCGCAAGTGCTCTCATTATGCATTAGAACTTTCTTCTTACTTCTTAGTCCGAGATGACTTTCTTCTATTCCTGAAGAAGGGCTTATGCCCGAAATGTCGATTCTCCTGTTCCCTGGATGCTGCCTGACCTGCTGCGCTTTTCCAGCAACACATTTTCAGCTCTGATCTCCAGCATCTGCAGACCTCACTTTCTCCTCAATGACTTTCTTCTACTCTGGGGTTGAGCCCCGTGATGAATAAATAGTTCAATGCTGCATCCACATGTCCTGCCATAGGTGGAGCAGGGGGTGTTTGAAGTGGCGGGTGAGTGGGATGCTTGGGTTTTGGCACACTTCTTCCACTCTTTATGCTTTGCCTCCACCTGGGCCTTTCTGAGATTGTTGGCACCTCAGTGGATGATGCTTCTCCAGTCTGGGTGGGATTGGGCAAGATATTCCTGTGCATCAGTGAGTTATTGCATTTTTCTTTTCAGAAGACTTTGGGGTCGTCTCAAGGCATTTTCACTGAGCCTTCTGATAACCACTTGTGACAAAGGTCTTGTTTTGATAATCTGTCTGCATGCTTGACAAATGTGACAGTCTGATCTGGTTGATAGCAACCAGTGCTTTGATACTGTGGATTTTGGCCTGAGAGAGTACGTGGATAGTGGAGCATCAACCCTGCCAGTGGATTTTGCAGGGGCATCACTTGTGAAATTACTCTAGGGATTTGAGATATTTGTTGTCCATCTCTTCAACACATACAGACGGACAGATAGTGGAGAGTTAGATGTCAGATTTGAGGTTGATGTTGAACTTTACACTTATGTCTGCAGACATGACCTTGCAGGTGAGGCTGATTTTACCTGCAGACTCAAATTTTGCATTCAATTTGTTAAAAATTATATTTAAAAAATAAAATTTGAAAGTCCCACTCTGCTAAAAATATCATACTGCAGCAACTGGACCTATACCTGGTTATTAGCAATGAAGACTATATATGACTTGTTAACACTGGTTGTCTGAATCCATACTCTCTGCTCTGTGATTTCTGCGTAATTGGTATTTTAAACATTTTATGTAAACATTTACACACGTAATGACCCATGGGTACTTGAGGATTTCTGGAGTTTGATTTGGAAATAGCTGGCTTCAGGGTGCAGACTCTGTTTTGAAGCTAGAATTGAATAATAATCAGCTTCACAGTACCATGCCGAATCACAGTGGGGGAGAATATTTTCTGTAACAAGGGGGTTCCTTTGTTTTTAGTTGCAGTGGTGCTCTTTATTTTTCGTACTTTCACACTGACATTCACTTGATGTGCTTTCAGTTTAGCTTAAAAGTAGAACAAATATACATTGACCTATCTGCTCAGTTTGTGTAGCTATTGCCCATGGATATTCAGCTTCCATTTGATTTTTCTGATTGTTGAATAGGTGATGGAGATTATAGCAGTGTGCTGCTTGGAACACTGGTGATGCAGGATGTTCAACTGAGTTTATTCATTGCCGTGATGCCCATGCTAACTCAGGCAGGCAGTAGCACATCTAACAGGTAAATTCTTATTGGCTACTGATACGATTGAATGTCACTTGGAATGGTTTTAATTCCGTTTGGTCCTTCAAAAGTTTAGTTATTTTGTAACTGTCAACATCTTTTTTCCAAGTGGATACTGAATGCGATAATGCAAAGCAGCAAATTTATTTTAAATTTATTCTATCATAGTATATGTGCATTGCTTTCTTGGCTAGAATTTTATTGCTCATCCTTAATTGTGTTTGATAAACTGATGGCAAACTGCTGCTGTCCATGTGTTGTTGGTACCAACGTAGTTAGGAGGAGAGCTGCAGGATTTTGACTCAGTGACATTGATGTGTTTCCTTAGCAATAATCAACTTAATTGTGATAATTTAATTACTTTAACAAATGGTAGATTGATTCAAGTTTACTCTTACTTGTTCATTGTTCTTTACAAACGAGTAGCAACTGTTTGATACCATTTCTTTCATAGTTTCCATGCACTAAGAAGTGTGCAGCAAGTCAGGATTTTGCTACCATTTCCTTTTTCTTCCATTAAGTTGTAGCGGCCCTGGTGCTCACCTTCCACCCCCCAACCTTCGCATAAACCAAATCATCCGCCGACATTTCCGCCACCTCCAAAAAGACCCCATCACCAGGGATATATTTCCCTCCCCACCCCTTTCCGCCTTCCGCAAAGACCGCTCCCTCCGTGACTACCTGGTCAGATCCACGCCCCCCCTACAAC
>NC_057721.1:1436339-1451390 GCF_004010195.1 Chiloscyllium plagiosum | reverse complement strand
GCTCCTTTTCCACCTATCCACTCCACCCTCTCCTCCCTGACCTATCACCTTCATCTCCTTCCCCACTGACCTATTGTACTCTATGCTACTCTCTCCCCACCCCCACCCTCCTCTAGCTTATCTCTCCACGCTTCAGGCTCTCTGCCTTTATTCCTGATGAAGGGCTTTTGCCCAAAACATCGATTTTGCTGCTCGTCGGATGCTGCCTGAATTGCTGTGCTCTTCCAGCACTACTAATCCAGCATCTGGTTTCCAGCATCTGCAATCATTGTTTTTACCTATATAGTCTTTAGGCCAGTGTGCTGAGACTGTCAGGTCCATGGTTTATTTGTACTCGTCACCTTAGAGACTATTTGTTGTTTCTTTTTCCTTATCTTTGACACATGATAGAAGTGTTGTTTATTTGTGCCACCCCCTGCAAGTGGTAGATATGGCAGCTGCCTAACCTGGGCTGTGCAATTTCTCTGTTTCCATCTCAACTTGCATTGCCTCCAAATGGTGATTTTTTTTTTTCGTCTTTCCACAGTCGCTAAGGTTATATCTCTTTCTCTATCATCTGCTGTTACCTGTGTTTTCTTTTATCCCTGCTTCATTTACTGTTCCCCTACTGGTGGTTTCTATCCTCCTCTTTCTGTTTGTTGCTCAGTGTTTTTATTCTTCAGCATCAGGCCATCTGGTATCACTAGTGTTGAAAGATAGACAAACTGTTCTTAGGTGTTGCCACTTTGGCCACATTCCACTCTGAACCAACAAATCTCCGGTACCTGTGCACTCTGCAGATTTTGTTTTTTTTTAAAAGTGAAAATGAATGCTTTTTCTACAAATTAACGGTTTCTTGATTTCTTTTTGACGTTCTTGCAAGTTAGAGGGAAGGACTACTCCAGCTAGCATTCAGACAACTTTCTTGGCTGCTCGGAATGCTGAGCTGCTGGTGATCGAAGAGGCTCTCTCTGCTTTTCTACTGGACCCCTTCCCTCACCGAGAGGTCCATTACTCATCCATTGAAGAACACGTTCCACGCTTTGCTTCCACATGGGGCAACACCCATTGCACAAAAATTAGGGAGCACTTTTTATGTACTCGAGAATAGTGGTTTTCTTCATTTGTATGCTTTTCTGCCCAGAGAAGTTCCTGTAGGTAGGTAACATTAGCAAATGTACAAAGTTAAAAATCTCACAACACCAACAGGTTTAATTGGAAGCGCTCCGAAAGCTAGTGCTTCCAATTAAACTTGTTGGACTATAACCTGGTGTTGTGATTTTTAACTTTGTACACCCCAGTCCAACACCGGCATCTCCAAATCATGATTAGCAAATGTAGATCCTGTGGATAAGTTTTGCAAGGTTTGCAATTATGTGATCAAAAACGTTTGATGTTTGTGTACAGAGAATAAACTCTTGCATGGTCAGTCTCGCCTGAAGACAACTGTGTTTTTCAGTGTAAGGAGTATTCTGTGAAGGTATTCCACAAAATGGTTGTCCATCTTAACTCATTAACACATCAAGCAAAGATGACATTCTAACAGGCAATGAGGAAAATACTATTTAGAGCTTTGGTGGGATCGATCATCTGCAAATACAAGAATTTGGACATTTTTCTTGACAACTTTATATCTGCCTGCTTAGATATACTGCACTCTTCACAGATCAACATTTTGCCAGCATTTCAGCAGCATCACTGTCCAAACACACTCTTGCATGTGGGTATGCATGTGAAAAAGTAAAATCCCATTGGCACAACTCTCAATAAATCAGTGCAATTCCAGAACATATGGCTCAAATTGTAAATTTGTTTGATAGTTTGTACATTACTTGAGGTGGGTTTGATTTTGAGCAGCACTGATTTAATTCAGACTGATGCTGAAGATTTGGTGGCCATTAAGCCAAATAGGCCATGCGAATGAATGAAACCATTGAAAGTGGTCTAAACATATTTTTCTGTTGAAGCCACAGTTCTCAATTGTAGTAACAAAGGACTCTCAGCAAGGGTCCGAATGAGGCTTTGTAATTGTCTGGGTGGTTATAGCTGTGTGACCAGTGACCATGCCTGTTGTAAATTTGTTGTCTTCTATGGACCAGCAGCAATATCCCATGCATCAAGTGGACGTTGAACAAATGAGAAAGATGAAAATATTTTAATTTGCTAACAATCATTACCTGAAAGATAAGACCCCAAGCTAATAAATGTAATGTATGTATTAGTGTCATGTTTCAGATTATTTTGGGATATATTTTCACAATATTGCCTTTCTTCTTTTTCTACAGTATAATTTTAGAAATACTGCGGATTTTTGCTCTTATTGGTCAAATTCTGTTTTCGTTGGCGGCAATTCTTCTGATATCTCTTGTGGTGAAGACATACCTCATTGGACCATTTTACAGAAAACTACACTCAGAGGGTAAAGGAAATAGAGAGAAACTTGTCCTAGGAATTTCAGCATTTATCTTTCTTATGTTAATGGTAATAATATATTTATTTTGAATCAAGCTAAAGCACTATAGCACTCATATTGGAAAAGGTAGAAATGGTGAAATTTTCGGTCTAGAGTCATGCAATCTAAATCTTCCATCAAAAGCCAAATGCCTGGAACACACCTACAGCTGCATATTCTACTGCTTTCATGTCATATTTTCATTTTGAACTGTACACTTGAGTGATAATTCTCAGCTGTCCCAGGACAAATCCTGACCACCTTCCCCAATCAACATAGTTCTGCAATATGGCTATGCTCCAATGACTCTGGGCCAACTGGAATCATACCCCTTGCTCCCAATAGATCTCTCAAAACATCCATATTCTTTGTATCATGTTTGTCCCTCAAAATGAAAAAAGAGCATGTAAAGATGACACTGGTAGTGTGAAGCAATGGCAAAGCAGAAAATTAAATACACTTTGCTCTTGAACCATACCTGTTCTCACTTTCCTGATCAAAGTCACTAATTGGGACTTCTCCCTCTTTTATTTTGTCTGTTTTTTCTCTCTCTCTCTCTTTCTCTCTCTTTCTTTCTCTCTCTTTCTTTCTCTCTCTTTCTTTCTTTCTCTCTCTTTCTTTCTTTCTCTCTCTTTCTTTCTTTCTCTCTCTTTCTTTCTTCCCGCCTCAGGCGACTGACTGTGTGGAGTTTGCACATTCTCCCCGTGTCTGCGTGGGTTTCCTCCGGGTGCTCCGGTTTCCTCCTACAGTCCAAAGATGTGCAGGTTAGGTGAATTGGTCATGCTAAATTGCCCGTAGTGCTAGGTAAGGGGTAAATGGAGGGGTATGGGTGGGTTGCGCTTCGGCGGGTCGGTGTGGACTTGTTGGGCCGAAGGGCCTGTTTCCACACTGTAATGTAAGCTAATCTAAGCTACGCTAAGCATGTAAACTAATCTAATTATCTCAAACTGATAGTTATGTGAGAAACACATTTCTGTTACTCATGATTCAGAGATGCCGGTGTTGGACTGGGGTGTACAAAGTTAAAAATCACACAACAGCAGATTATAGTCCAACAGGTTTATTTGGAAGCACTAGCTTTCGGAGCGCTGCTCCTTGATGAAGGAGCAGCTCTCCGAATGATAGTGCTGTTGTGGTTCTGTTCGCCGAGCTGGAAGTTTTTGTTGCAAACGTTTCGTCCCCTAGCTAGGCGACATCATCAGTGCTTGGGAGCCTCCTGCGAAGCGCTTCTTTGATGTTTCCTCCGGTGTTTATAGTGGTCTGTCCCTGCCGCTTCCGGTTGTCAGTTTCAGCTGTCCGCTGTAGTGGTTGGTATATTGGGTCCAGGTCGATGTGTTTGTTGATGGAATTTGTGGATGCTTCCAAGTAAACCTGTTGGACTATAACCTGGTGTTGTATGACTTTTATCTTATTTCTGTTAGTGGCTTTGTCTGGTTATACTGGACAGAATCCACATTCCAAATGGAAATTGACCAAATGCAATGCAGTTACACAGTTGTGCCTATAGGTGCCCTCAGTAAGGACTCTGGATCCTGTAAAGCCTCTCCCCTCAGTTGGCATTATACCATGTTAAATATCTCTGGTAGAATTTCTTTAAGAGCACAAAATGGATTCTTGGTGGGAAATTTTTAATATATACGGTGTGGATTGGATAAGGTTGAAAGATACTACAGAATAAACATCTTCAAATTGTAATAAGACAAACTTGGAGCAACCTATTCATCATTGCCCAAGTATGTTGTGCAGATTATCTTTTTGTGACAGTGTTAGCAGAAGTGATTCCTGTTAAGTCGTTGTGAAGATAAAGTTATATTTTCACAGTGTGGGCTCATGGCAACATATAGAGGGGAATTACTTCGATGTGATTTGGAGCAACAGAGCGAGATGTGCATTTTGCTGGCAAAGGCCAACATTTGTTACCCATCCCTCAGTACCCTCTTAACTGAGTGGCTAGTTTGGCCATTTCAAAAGGGATTAAAAGAGTCAACCACATTACTGTGGGGTCTAAATTCACACAGGCCAGTCCTGGTAAGGACGGCAGATTAGATGGAGTTTAATTTAGATAAATATGAGGTGCTGCATTTTGGGAAAGCAAATCTTAGCAGGACTTATACACTTAATGGTAAGGAGTGCTGCTGAACAAAGAGACCTTGGAGTGCAGGTTCATAGCTCCTTGAAAGTGAAGTCGCAGGTAGATAGGATAGTGAAGAAGGTGTTTGGTCAACTTGCCTTATTGGTCAGAGTATTGAGTACAGGGATTGGGAGGTCATGTTGCGACTGTACAGGACATTGGTTAGGCCACTGTTAGAATATTGCGTGCAATTCTGGTCTCCTTCCTATTGGAAAGATGTTGTGAAACGTAAAAGGGTTCAGAAAAGATTGACAAGGATGTTGCCAGGATTGGAGGGTTTGAGCTATAGGGAGAGGTTGAATAGGCTGGGGCTGCTTTCCCTGGAGCGTCGGAGGCTGAGGGGTGACCTTATAGAGGTTTATAAAATCATGACGGGCACATGGATAGGATAAATAGACAAAGTCTTTGCCCTGGGGTGGGGGAGTCCAGAGCTAGAGGACATAGGTTTAGGATGAGAGGGGAAAGATATAAAAGAGACCGATGGGGGCAACTGTTTTACACAGATGGTGGTACGTGTATGGAATGAGCTGCCAGAGGAAATGGTGGAGGCTAGTATAATAGCAACATTTAAAAGGCATTTGGATAGGTATATGAATAGGAAGGGTTTGGAGGGATATGGGCTGGGTGCTGGCAGGTGGGACTAGATTGGGTTAGGATATCTGGTCGACATGGACAAGTTGGACCGAAGGGTCTGTTTCCGAGCTGTACATCTTTATGACTCTAAGAACAGATCTAGCTGCTCAAAATTGGCATTCATGAGGCACTGGAGCCATCAACCACCTCAGAATTTCATACCATCCCAATCTTTAACCTTTATTACCCAGTGTACCTCACATTCTTTGATCACCTAACGGGAAGACAAATTTTGGTTTAGCAGGGAGTGTCTGTGTTCTAGTTAGATTTTGTTTATTATTAGAATGTAGCTGTAATTGGCAAGGTTGATCATGTCCATCTCTGGATGCTCTGAGAAGGCAGTGATGGAACTAACTGACTTGCTAGACTGCTTTGAAGAAAACTGCGGTGGTGTAGGATTGGATATATTGAATTATTGAATAGTCTGAGTACGAACACTAGGTCTTTTTGTTTAGAGGACGTTAATGAACCTGTTGGATTTTTACAACTTTCTGGCAACTTCATAGTCACTTATTACGGAATGCCCCTTCAGTTGCAAAACAATGTCAAGCAGCCACGAGGATTTTTAACTTCTTTTCTCTGGATTATTGCTCCAGTCCTCTACATAACATTCGAGAGTGTGGTGCTGGAAAAGCATAACAGGTCAGGCAGAAGCCGAGGAGAAGGAAAATCAACATTGATTTTCCTGCTCCTTGGATGCTGCCTGACCAACTGTGCTTTGCCAGCACCCCACACACAACTCTAATCTCCAGCATCTGCAGTCCTCACTTTCACTTCTACGTAACATTGCCTAGTGAAGGTGTAAGACAGCAAAACCAGAAAGTGCTGACAGTCACCAACTTAGATGTCCCTCAAGCTGTAAAAGATCTACTTGAGAATGGTCAGAAATTAGGTGACTAACAAAAGGAGGCGTTTTCATAAATATCCCATCTTTAAGAATGTTGGACTGCAGTAGGATTGCAATAGAAGGCTTTACTATTTCTAACAAAAGGATGTAATAGATCCTCAATATCATCCAACACAGAGCAGTTCACTTGATCAGTACTCCCTATCACAGGACTTCATAAACACTGCTAGCGTAGTTCGGCTGAAAAATATATTCCTGACTCACTGCTTTTAGCACCAAAAGTCACCATTAGCTCTGAGTTTTCACCATGTCTCACAGTCCTAACATATACATCTATCCGTGTTCCATTATTTTTGGATCAGAATCCTGGGTTTCTTCACGCATACTTGCTTGAGCACCATACACTAAGGACTGTAGTGGTTTAAGGAGAGAGTACATCACCACTTCGAAGGGTATAATAGGATGGAAAATAATGATACCATCACCTTTATTTCAAGGACGGAGAGAAAAACAGGCTGCCTCCTTGAACAAATAGGTAACATGCTTGTAATATGACAGTCACTTTGGAAAAAGAGTATTTTTTGTAATCTCTTTTGTAGTTAATGGCACGTTTACTGTGACCTCAATATATTGACAATCAGACAATCTTGGGGGGAGGTTGGGCAGCAGCAAGTGGAGGAGGAATGTGTTGTTTACATTTTTAAAGGTGTCCCTTCATTCTGAACTATTGACTTTGTTTGCTTCTTCTGGATTCAGAAAAGCGGATTGGCCTGAGAGGGGAAAAGAAAACAAATCCCATTCTGGAGATGAGAGTATCTGAGGGTTTGAGTGTGCCTGGATGAGGTGGGAGTGTCTGAGGGGCTGTGTAAACCTGGATGAGGTGGGAGTGTATGATTGCTGTTTCCTGTTTCCTGCAATTGATAAAAATGTTGACGGATTATTGCCAAAATGTAAAACTAATAATATGAAAAATTTGTGTAAACTGTATCTTCCTTTCCCATCTCTTCCACAAACATAGATTTTAAAGCTTTACCAAATTGGAAGAAATCTTGCCAAGTTGTATGCCTATTTTAAATTCCCTCGTGAGGGCAAATATCCTCTCAAACTGGGGAGGCAATGGCATAGTAGTATTATCACAAGACTATTAGTTCAGGAACTCAGCTAATGTTCTTGGAACCCGGATTCAAGTCCTGCCATGGCAGATGGTGGAATTTGAATTCAATTAAGAGGCTAGAATTAAGGGCCTAATAATCATGAAACCATTGTCGGTTGTTGGAAGAACCCATCTGGTTCACTAATATCCTCGAGGGAAGGAAATCTGTTTTTCCTACCTGGTCTGGCCTACATGTGACTCCAGACCCACAGCAATGTGATTGACACTTAACTGTCCTCTGGGCAATTAGGGGTGGGCCAATAAGTGCTGCCTAGCCAGAAACACCTACCTCTCATGAGTGAAGTTTAAAAAAAAGTATCCACCCAATTAAGCTCATTTCAGGATCCTATGTTTCAACAAGACCACCTTTCAGTCTTTCTAAAACCAATGAGTATTAGCTCAACCATTCCTCCCAAGACAAAATCCCCTCACACTAGGAATCAACCCAGTGAACCTTAACTGAACTGCTTTCAATACAAGTATGCTGTAATCTCATTAGTTTGGACTGAAGACCTTGCTGAATTTCAGATTTTTCCAGATTATAAAATAGCGATGGAATATCTAACCATAAAGTGGGAACAGGATTTAACTATATCCTTCTGACATAAAGCAGCATCTATCCAAATGCTGAAACTTCTGTGTTTCCGAAGTGATGCACTGTACTAAAATGCCAACTGGTGTACTTTCAACTTCTACTATGATAGGATAGGGACTGGAGATAGTATCACATAAGGTATCCCTCACAAATACTCAGTTCCCAGAGTTTACAGATTAAGTAGCAATTAACTGTCTATTACTATTGCTGCCTCAAAGCTGTGCTTCTGCCGGATGCTGCTGGGAAAATACACCATTGACTGTCTGAACATGAGTGAACAAATGCTGTCCACTTGTCATAGGGAATAACTTTGCCTGTCCTACCTAAGATCACCACTATCTTAATTTATTGGCAACTTAATTCTTCCAAGCAAGTGGAGATGATCTTTGTCATATTTGCTCATTGTGGCATAAGGAAGGTCACGGCAGTAAACTTTCTGGGAGTGTTCGACAATTCGTAATCTTCCCAGTTGAGCCTTGCAAACAAAATTTAAAATCACCACATGTTATGTAGAAAATTTTAGTCTTAATTTCTGGGTGAAATCTGGGAGAGTATGTAGGTCATTACTTATTATTCAAACCCGACTGTAGTGTAAGATGTCACAGGTGAACTATTAGTTGTTGTGCTGCTCATCCTACTGGAAAGTTTCTGAACAACTGGTATTCCTGGATTTCAGGAGTTGATTTTTTTCATGAGATGTAGGTATTTTTGGCTAGGCCAGCTGTTGTTGCCCATTCCTAATTCTCTTGGAAGCAAGTTGCCTTCTCAAACCACTGCAGTCAGTGTGATGTATGTTCTGTTCGGAAGGAAATTCCAGGTTTTGATCCAGCAACAATGAAGGAGCAGTGATATCACTCCAAGTGACGGTAGAATATGGCATGGAGAAGAACTTGTTGATAGTGCTATTTGTAGGAGATGGTATTCCCGTGTATCTGCTGTCCTCCTCTTGAGTGGAAGGTGCTGTTGAAGGAGTCTTGTATATTTGTGAACATTTAAGGTGATGTATAGATTACCAATCAAGTGGACTGCTTTGTCCTGAATGGTATTGAATTGCTTGAATGGCTATTGGAGTGGCACTCATCTAGGCAGATTCTGGCCAAAAGAAATCGCAATGTACATCCATCCTGGAATTCGATCAAAAATGTGCATGCTGCTCTAGACGTGATCTCATTAGTGCCCTGTATGTCATAATCAGACTTCTATATCTTTATACTCCATCCTTCTTACAAGAAAGGCTAATATTTGACTTGCCTTCCTAATCACAATTTTTCTATAACACGGGGTTGCACAAGAAGGCAACCATCGCATTATAGAAGAGCTAGCTGTACAGGAGTAAATCCCAAGTATCTCATCATCCGGAACTTGGGAATAATTCTCGACTCTTTCATTGTTGCTTATTCAAATTCTTGGAAATCCCTCATTTATAGTATTGAGTGTTCCTACGGACAGCAGTGGTTCAGTAAGTGGCTCAATTTGATTTGGAGAATAAAGGCTGGCCTTACCAGTGGCATTCACATCCCATGAACAAAAAAGAAAATGTTGGTCTCAAAGAGACATTCAAGAGAGGATGATTGCTGAGTTTTATTGAATAATTAATGCTTTTGTATTTCTTTGAATTTGAAGAATTGTGCATATAGGTGAAAAGGTTTTACTAAATCTAGATAATGCCTGTTTACACATTAAATTCTGCACACTTTTCAGATAAATATGTCAATAAATTATAAATTTTTCTATAATCAGTAGCATCCATACTCCATAAACTGATCATTTCTAGAGAGTGACTATTAATGTCCTTCATCTGTCAGTCATATTTGGTGTTGCATTTAATACCAATCTGAAAATGTGTTGCTGGAAAAGCGCAGCAGGTCAGGCAGCATCCAAGGAGCAGGAGAATCGATTCTCCTGCTCCTTGGATGCTGCCTGACCTGCTGCGCTTTTCCAGCAACACATTTTCAACTCTGATCTCCAGCATCTGCAGTCCTCACTTTCTCCTTTAAATACCAATCTGTCAAGAATTAAGTTAAATGCTTGGTTGAGATTCATTAGAGAAAAGTAGTGTTGCCTTTAACAGAATAACATGAATAATTATTTAGCATCAACACAAATACTGGGGAATAACTACCTTGAGTATGAGTTGTTTACTTTACATCGATTCCAATTTTTATTTTATTCATCATTAGTGATTGTAGCACTGACTTTAATGTGCATTTAGATAATCTTTTTGCAGTGTTCACGGTTTGTTAATTTTGTTTTTATGTTTCCACAGGCGACTGAGATGTTAGATGTCTCCATGGAGCTGGGTTGTTTCTTGGCTGGGGCACTGATTTCATCACAAGGCCACGTTGCTACGGAGGAAGTTATGTTGTGCATGGAGCCCATACGGGATTTTCTGGCTATCATTTTCTTCACCTCAATTGGTAAGTAAAAGTTTGAAGCTGCTGGAGAATTGTTTCTTGTACTAATAAGGTTTATGCATTATATCTCAAGGAAATAAATTACATGGGAATTTAAGGAATGTTCCAGTCCTTACAAAATTGGACCCAATAAAGACAGCATTTTGGAAATTTCTTATCAGCCAGAGTAACTTCATTGATACAAATTTTAACTCCCATTAAGCTGGGCATTTAGGTAAAACTATAAATTAATATGACTATAACATGGGAACCTTTGCCTTAGGTTTCTTAAGCTTGAACATTTGCTTCCTTGGGATCAGTGTCTACAGCAAAATAATTTATTCCCAAAATAAGTTCACATTTTTCGCTCTTATAATGTCAAATTTTTGTCCATCCCATGTTGCATTGAGAAGGTGACGTGGGACTGTTCCTTGAATGACTCTACCCTGTATGCCAATGCATTGCTTAATTATGTTAGGTCGAGAGTTTCAAAGTAGTAACAGTGATGTACTTTCAAATTAGAATAATTAGCCCAATGGCACAGACGTCAGTTATATAAAGTGATTTTGTCTTGATTGATTTTGACCATTTGAGCACTATTGTGGCTGTATCGAATCCAAACAAGTGTTGAGTATGGCATCATCTTTGGACCATGTAAATGTTAGAGATACTTTGCAGTGTATCCAAACTTTATCTTGTTCCCATGTCAATGGTCATTGATACCCCATGTTTCTGGTGTTGATTCTGCCATTACAGTGAAGTAGAAGATTGAAGGAAGGCAATTAGATTTTTTTCTTGTTGAAGATGGTCCTTAACTAGCTTTTAAGAAATGCAAGTATTAGCTTCCTCCAATCATTATAAACTGGATTCTCTTATACACTCATAGAGTTGCTCAGCACAGAAAGATACCCTTTGGTCCAACTCATCCATGCTGACCAGAGACACTAAATTAATTTAGTCTGATCTCCCAGCATTTGTCCTATATCCCTCCTAAATCCTTCCTATTCATGTACAGATCCAGATGTGTTTTAAATGTTGTAATTGTACCAACCCACAACACTTACTCTGGCATTTCATTCCATATACACACCATCCTCTGCAATAAAGAGTTTTCCATTCGATCCCTTTAAACTCTTACCCCCCACTATAAATCTATGGCTCGTAGTTTTGAACTCCCCTATCTCGTGGCTATTTACCCAATTCATGCCCTCATGATTTTATGAGCGTCTGTAAGGTCGCCCCTCAGCATCCCAAACTCTAGGGCAATTAACCCCAGCTTATTCAGTCTCTCCCCATGGATCAAGCCATCCAATCCCAGCAAACATCCTTGTAAATCTTTTCTGAACCCTTTCACGTTTAACAACATCTTTCCTATAGCAGGGAGACCAGAGTTGAATGCAGAATTCCAAAATTGTTCTAATCAATGTCCTATCCCGCTGCAAAATGACCTCCCAATTCCTATACTCAATATATTGACCAATAAAGGAAAGTATACCAAACACCTCCTCTACCCTGTTTACCTGCAACTCCACTTTTAAGGAGCTATTAACTTGCACTCCAAGTTCTTTGTTCAGCAATACTCCCCGGACTCTATCATTAAGTGTCTTAGTCCTACCCTGATCTGCCTTACCAATGCAGCACCTCACATTTAAATTAAACTCAACTCCTTGACCCATTGGCCTATCTGATCAAGGTCCTGTTGTAGACTGAGATAACCTTGGGTGTCCACTACGCCACCAGCTTTGGTGTCATAAACTTGCACGAGCTTCCTCATTATTGGGTGTGTTTCCCAGAGAACAGTTCCTCTTTATGACCAAGGGAAAGTTATTGTTGAAACAGCTGAAAGTGGTGTGGTGGGAGATGCATCCCTGATGAGTCTCTCCAGCGAAGTCTGGCCAGCTCTCAGATCACCGTTTCTTCAAATGTTCAATTTGACCAGCTAAAAAGGTTATCCCTTGGCCCTATTGACTTTTGATTTTTTTTGGACTTCAGAATATTGCATTGGTGCCAAGGTAGTTGCATCTCTATATCCTGTATCATTTAGCCCACCGTCCATGTCTTAAAACAAAACTCTGGTGGGTCAGAAGTTGAGTGTTTCTTGTGGAACCTACGTTGTGTGTTGAGTAGGTGCCATTTGACAGGACCATGATCCATCTTTCCTTCAGTATTCAGCTAATGGCAAGAGGCTCATATATCAATAATTGGCAAGTTTGATATATTTTTGAAATTGCTCCTCCACCATTTAAACTCAAGTCAAGTTTATGCAATTTGTTCCTATAATTACATTTTGTAAGTCTGAAATTGTTGTAGTGAAAAAGTGCACTTTTCCTATCAAAGTCCAGTGTAACTGTCCTGGAGTTCACTGTCCAAAACTGAGCACAGTGCTCCAGATGGGGTCAAAGGTTTGCTTCCTTGCTTGCATAACTTCTTCGCTTTTGTACTCCAGTGCCATTTAAATACTTTTAAGCATTGACCTGTCTTGTCTTTTTGAAACTTTGTTTTCCTTGTGAATCAGGTTTTAGTAATTTTCTGGATAACAGTTTATAACTTAAATTAGAATAACACAGTCCAGATCACAGAGTCAGCAGTGAGATAGTTAACTATCCACAAATGGTAATGTGGATTGCTTACGAAGGGTATAGAATTTGTTAGCTCATAAAGAACAAAGGACATTACAGCATAGGAACAGGCCCTTCGGCCCTCCAGGCCTGCACGGATCCAGATCCTCTATCTAAACCTGCCTATTTTCCAAGGATCTGTATCCCTTTGCTCTCTATAAGATGATGGGCAAATGAGTCTCCGTGATAACAGGAGCCTAATATGAGCTGACTTTACTATTTACTGTGTTTTAAGGAATAGTCATTATTATTCCTTTTCCCTTTACAGGTCTTCATGTTTTCCCAACATTTGTGCTTTATGAACTGACAGTCCTAATGTGCCTTACACTGGCAGTTGTGGTGTCCAAGGTAATGTGCTTATTGTCACTCTTGAGGAAGGAAGGCGCTATAGTTCTGAAATGTTGACTGACTGATTTCTGTTTCTCCAGAGTGGGAATGACCCACTGAGTATTTCCAGCTTCTCGTTTGGATTTCTAGCACCCAAAGTACTTAGCTCTTTTTTTTTCAAGTTTGTTTTTGAGGGAAAGAAGGATGGAAATTGCAGAGGCACAACTATTAAGTTTGCAATCTTCCTTAGAGTTGGTACCAGAGGACTGGAGAATTACCCTTGTTCAAAAATGGTTTATGAGATCCCAGCAAATACAGCCCAGTCAGTTTGAGGCCGTGGTGATGGGAAAGTGTCTAAGATCAGTACTTCAGGAAACTGTTAATGAACAGTTTCCAGAACAAATGAAGGTTTTTTTTAAAAGCATGGATTTGTAGGACAAAGCTATTTAGGCCTCTATGCATTTAGAATTTAGAAAACATAAGATTCTGAGGGAATTGACAGAGTAGATAGTGAGAGGATGTTCCCCCTCCGATGCAGAATTTAAAACTTTGTGTGTGTGGGGTTGGAGGGGGGGGTGTAGTTTAAAATTTAGGTCTCCCATTTAAGACTCAGATGAGGAAGAATTTCTTCTCAGAGTTGTTGACCTTTATAAATCTCTCTGACAGCAGGGGAGGCTGGGCAGTTAGATATAATCAGTTCTGAGATAGTTCTTTGATCTATAAAAGAGAAAACAGAAAAATTGTATTAAGTCAGAGTCGCAACAGTCATAAACTTTATTGAATGACAAAGCAGGCTTGACAGATCAAATAGCTTACTCCTCCTATTTCTTATGTTTAGTTCACTTGAGCTTTTTGATAAGGTGTGTTGACGAGGATAATGCTGTTTGATTTGGGCTTCCAAAAGACATTAAGGTACCATGTAACAGATTTGAGTAAAGTTAAAGCTCATGTAATAATTAGAAAAATAAATGTAAAAGTTGGTTGAACAACAGGAAGCAGAAGAGTGGTGAATGTTGTTTCTCAGACTGGATGAAGGTTTATGGGGCAGATCTACACATGATAGGACACCTGGTTTTGACATGATCCACTTTGGAAAGTGCACTGATACCCGAGCCCCACAACTGTTGGGGCCATCACAAAATTCACAAATTCAAACAAGTTACTCAATGTCCCTAACTATATCTGTCTGACAGACTCATGTTAGCAGAAAACATTGACAAGGTTTTGGTTCTTCCCAGGCACTGCTATTTGTTAAAATAAATCATTCTAACCAAAGGCAAGCACAAATATGAATTATCAACCTATAACTCTACTAACTGAATCCCTACCCGCTTTCCGCAAAGACCTCCACAACCACCTTGTCAGGTCCACGCCCCCTAATAAGCCACCCTTCCCCTGCCATTGCAGGGATTGCAAACCTTGCACCCACACCTCCGTCCAAGGCCCTAAAATGAGCCTTCGACATCCATCAGAATTTCACCTGCACTTCCACACATGTCATTTATTGCATCCATTGCTCCCGATGCGGTCTCCTCTACATTGGGGAGACTGGACGCCTTCTCGCAGAGCTCTTTAGAGAACATCTCCGGAACACCCGCACCAATCAACCACACCGCCCCGTGGCTGAACATTTTAATGCAGGCCCTGGGCCGCCTCCACCGCCGCTCCCTCACCACCCGACACCTGGAGGAAGAACGTCTCAAGTTCTGCCTCGGAACACTTCAACCCCAGGGCATCAATGTGGACTTCACCAGTTTCCTCATTTTCCCTTTTCCCCCACCTTACCCCAGTTCCAACCTCCCAGCTCAGCACCGCCCTCATGACCTGTCCTACATGCCAATCTTCCCTCCCACCTATCCGCTCCATGCTCCTCTCTGACCTATCGCCTTTATCCTCACCACCTGTTGTACTCTATCTTCTCCC
>NC_057721.1:1431364-1436309 GCF_004010195.1 Chiloscyllium plagiosum | reverse complement strand
TGCTCCGGTTTCCTCCAACAGTCCAAAGATGTGCAGGTCAGGTGAATTGGCCATGCTAAATTGCCCATAGTGTTAGGTACATCATTCAGAGGGAAATGGGCCTGGATGGATTACTCTTCAGAGGGTCGGTGTGGACTTGTTGAGCCGAAGGGGCCTGTTTTCATACAGTAGGGAATCTAATCTAAACAAATCTTTACACCCACCTCCATCCACCTACTGCACTCTCAGCTACCTTCCCTCCAGTCCCACCTCCTCCCATTTATCTCTCCACCCCCGAGTCTCCCAGCTTCATTCTTGATGAAGGGCTCCGGCCTGAAATGTCGATTTTCCTGCTCCTCGGAGGCTGCCTGACCTGCTGTGCTTTTCCAGCAACACACTCTCGACTCTGATCCCCAGCATCTGCAGACCTCACTCTCTCTCCTAACTGAAGCTCTAGTCCCTCTTCATCCTCTACGTACCGAGACAGACCAACAAAACAAAGGTGTTTTGAGTAGAGGGAAAAATACTAGAAAAATGCAGTGTGATAGTACCAGTCCACAGGATTCGATGAGGTCGTTTTGCTTCTTCCAAGACCTTCTGATCTCCAGTCACCTTTTATCCAGATTCTTTCAGTTCTTTGCGAAAGATATGGCATAGTTGACGCATTAATTATTCAGACTTTCAGTGCTGCTGAGAAGCAGCAGCTTATAGCAAACAGCTGGCTATCTTCCAGATTTTGGTTACTTCACTGCAGAGACAGAGACTTTCTCTGTTGCAGTCTGGAGGCTGAATGTAGAACTTGTGTACAGAGGTACAGGCTCAAACTACGCAAATTAAACAAAATATGGAGTATGGTAAATTGTGAGGAGGCTAGTGAACTTTAAAAGGACATGGGTTTATAGAATGGGTTGACAGTTGAACTTTAATGCAGCATAGTGTGAAGTGATTAATAATAGTGGGAAAAACATGAAGAAACCATATAAAATAAAGGTATAATTCTAAAGGGATTGCAGGAACAGAACGACTGTGTAAATATGCACAAATTATTGCAGGCAGCAGTAGTGGCTTGAGAGCATGATTTTTCTTTTAAAAATCATATGGAGACCTGGGCTTTACAAACAGGAGCATTGAGTACAAAAGTAAGGTAGTTATGGTGTTAACCTGTATGAAACATTAGTTTGTAGCAATGGGCTGAAAAAGCGCAGCAGGTCAGGCAGCATCCAAGGAGCAGGAGAATCAACGTTTCGGGCATAAGCCCTTTTCCAGCAACACGTTTTTCAGCTCTGATCTCCAGCATCTGCAGTCCTCACTTTCTCCTTTTTGTAGCAATGGGTCCAGTTCAGGCAGCACACATCGAGGGGGGGTGTGAAAGTATAAGAAAGAGTGCAGAAAAGTAATGATGAGAATGATTCCATGGAAGAGGGACTTTAGTTATGTAGATAGATTGGAATAGTTGTGAACTGTTCTCCTTGGAGAAGGGAAGGTTGAGAGGAGATTTGATAGAAGTTCTTAAAAGTCCTGAATAGAGTAGATAGGGAGAAAGTTTTCTCATTGACAGAAGGATTGGGAAACAGGGCACAGAATAAAGGTAATTGGCTAAAGAGACACTTGCAGCATGAGGAGAAACATCTTTGTGCTGCAACTATTTAGGAGATCTGGAATATCCTGGTTCACTGTGTGGTGGAGGAAGACTTAGTTGTGCTTTTCAAAAGACATTTAGCTCATTATCGGAAGAAGAAAAATTTGCGAGGCTTTCGGGAGTGGAGGGGGGTGAAGGGGGGAACATGTACTGGAATGGGGTTTGGTGAATTGCTCTTGTAGAGTGAGCCTGGGTACAAAGGTCTGGATAGCTGCTTGTCTAACTATTCAATGAAATCAATGAAGGGAATGCTGTAAATATCCAGCAGGTCAGAAAGCAACTGTAGAGAGAGAAAAACAGTTACATTTCAGGTCAATGAATTCATCAGAACTGTTATGATGGATGCTCGTTAACCTGAAACAGCAATTGCTTTTCTCCACAGATATTACCTGGGTTTTTCCAGCAGTTGATGTTTACTTCAGATTTTCAGTGTTTGCATTATTTTGTTTTTTTTAGTATTGTGATTTGAAACTTCTCCTTTTATGTGCGTGTGTGGCAATATTTCTGCTGTGTCTCACTTTTGAACAGAGACAGAGAGCTCACTTCATGAGGGCTCAGACAGTCAACCATCTAGCCTGGATTTGAAGCTAGATACTGCATTGTGTGACCCAATGAATCAGCAATGTTCTGCACAAATATAGACACAAACTTGTATTTTTACAATTTTTTATGGAGGTAATCATATGTAGGAGTCATCTCCTCTCAAGGTTGCAAGCTGTACTTATAAAAGTGAAATCTACAGGTCGTTCCGCTATAACAAGCGTTTTGGCTATAGTGTGATTAATGAATTGTGGACGCTGTTTGGATAACGCAAACTTTCTACTGAACGGATATAGCGATTTTCTACAGCGGTTTTCTATAGCATAAGGTTGTAGAAGAACACAGTTGCTGCATTATAGCAGAACGACCTATTCAAGGAGAGTACAGGATGGGAGGTTGGGGAGAGCATTGGAAGATTCGAGGCTGTTAACAGGAAAGAGAGTTTCAGCAATTGATGGTCTTAAGCGGATAAAGCAGTGGTATTATCTTCCATCCTAACTGCCTGATCAATTCAGAGGATAGTACTCCACTGTCCAGTCCATCAAATATGTACACTTCTGAAGAACCGTCCAGTTCGTCCTGCTCTTTGTCGTCTCCCTACACCGTTCTCATTGTTAGAAACGATTATTATATCTGAACTCTGCAGATTTTGAGTACTCTATCAATTCCCTTCTGTTCCTGTGGAGAATAATCTGAGTTTCTCCAGTCTGTTCTGCTGTCCTATGACCCTAGTACTATTCTAATAAATCTCTACTCTTTCCTAGAATTTGACTTCCATCCTTAAGTGGTGGTGCTTTCCACTTGGCCACAATACTCCAGCCCAGGCTGAACTTACCTTTGGTAAACATTTAGTGCAACTTGCTGGCACTTTGTGCTTCTATCTGTAAAGCTCAGGATCCTGTCTGCTTCATGGCCTATCTTGCCACCTTCAAAGATTTGTGCATATGCAACCCATGTTTCTCTGGTCTTTAGCCATCTTTAAACCTGTATGATTTATGTTGCTATTGTTGCTAATTCCTACACCTTTTCACCAACAAGTTGCCAGGTAGGCATTGTTGCCATATATTAAAGTGATCCTGTCCCTGCCATAAGGGAAAGCAGGATCGAAATTTGAGTTAGGAAAATGTTTTTAAGGACCACAAGGAGCTGGAATGTGACACTGTTTACTAAAAGGGATTTACCAAGGATTTTTAAGGGAATGTGATTACTTGAAATGGTTTAAAGGGGATCCAAAATGGCGGTGATCTGAGAGGACTGCTTTGCTGAACTCTGCCTCTCAGTTCAGGCAAAGTAGCACTCTCACCTCCCCATTTAAATCATTTCTATGAGAACGTCATCTTTAAAGAGTTTCTGAGCCTATATATCCTGTACAATTTCTTTTACAAAGTTTGCTTTCTCAAAGAAACATGACTAAAGTTGGGGCCCCAGGGAGTCCTGATTCACGGGACACTCGCCTCAGAATCTGACACCTCCGCGTCTGCAGTGGCAACTCCTTCCTGTAGTCCCTCGGAGTTATTCTGTAACCAGGCCCTGGCTGCAGTGTTTGCAAAGCAACAAGAGATGATCAAGGCGTCGATCAAAGAGGAGTTCTGCACCAGGCTGGACCTGCTCTCAGCCATGCCCCAGAAACACAAGGAGCAGCTGGAAGGCCAAAGACGAAGAGCAGAAGAAGTTGAAAGGAGGACCACTATCTCTGAGACCAAGATCGATTCTGCAAAAGAAAGAGTTTGAATACTGGAGTAACAGGTACTTACCTTGCAGGAGCAGGTCGACGACCTCCACAATAGAGACAGGAGGAAGAACATCTGCGTTGTGGGGCTGCTGGAGGGGGAAGGAGGTTTTCTTTGAAAACTGGCTGTCTCGATTCCTGGGCCTGGAGGTTGCATCTGACTGGGTTAAAGTGGAAAAGGCCCATAGAGTTGCTGTGCGCAGGTCTGGCTCAGAACAGCACCCTCGTGTGGTCCTAGTGTGACTCCCGAGCTATAAAGATAAAGTTATGGAAGCCTCCGGATTAAAAGGTAAAGGTCCACAGGCTTTAATCTACCAAGGTTAAAAAATTGTGTTCTTTCAGCACTTCTCTAAAACTGTACTCTGGAAAAGGAAGACCTTTTGAAGCCAGGAGAAGACTGAGAGACTTTAGCATCCAGTATTCCCTACGGTACCCGGCGGTGATTTGCTTTATGTATGGATGTACGCATTCTCTTGACTCCCCAGAAAAAGTGAAATTTTTTTGGACATGACAAAGTGGATTGGATAACAGAAAGGATGTGGACAATAGTGTTTCTTTTTTTTTTCTCCTTCTCTTCCTTGTTTGTTTGCGAGGGGGTTGCTGAATCTTTTTTTTGATATTAATGAGTGATAACGTATATTTGGGGATGGTTAGAGTGTTTACTTTTAATTTCCTTGTTGAGAATTTTCTTTCCTTTTCTCCTGGCCCGTGTCTGAGATGCAGCTCAAGCTGGAAGGCGGTATGAAGGTGCTTTTGAGCTATGTAAGTGCCCCTTGTGGGGAGGGGGTAGAAATCCTTGTTAAGTATTTTGTATTTGGGTTAATTTGGTGGGGTTTTTTGTACGTAGTTATTAGAATGGTAGATGTAATAGTTTTAGTTTTGTATTTTTTTTAGGTTTGTGAACCTTTGTTTTGTCGATGTTCAGCAGCTAATAAGTTGATTTCTTCCTTTTAGGAGATTGAATTATGTTATAGAGGGCCATGGCTAATTGTGTCCTCAAATAGTGTACCTGAAATGTTAGAGGGATCCATTCGCCAATTCAGAGGAGAAAGGTGCTT
>NC_057721.1:1428589-1429783 GCF_004010195.1 Chiloscyllium plagiosum | reverse complement strand
CCTCTTAAATGTTGCAATTGTACCAGCCTCCACCACATCCTCTGGCAGCTCATTCCATACACGTACCACCCTCTGTGAAAAAGTTGCCCCATAGGTCTCTTTTATATCTTTCCCCTCTCACCCTAAACCTATGCCCTCTAGTTCTGGACTCCCCGATCCCAAGGATAAATAGACAAAGTCTTTTCCCATCTATGCCCCTCATAATTTTGTAAACCTCTATAAGGTCACCCCTCTGCCTCCGATGCTCCAGTGAGGATAGATGGGCTAAAATGGAGTCTGTCTTTCAGAACTTGGATCTTCCAAGTTTCACTCCTGAACAAGTGTCTTTTCTAACACCCATTTAACAGCGCAGCAATACAGGAGGCTGTCAGAGAGATGCAGAATGGGAAGGTGCCTAGCCCTGACAGTCTCCCCAGTGAGTTTTAGAAGGAATTTATAAGTATATTGATGGGACCAACGTTGGACATGTATAATGATTTATTCAGCCATGATCGTCTCCCACCATCCCTGAGAGAGACTAATATTTCTCCCCGTCTTAAGGGGAAAACTCCAGAGGAATGTGCCTCTCATAGGACCATCTCACTTTTGAACTCTGATTTTAAAATTTTGTCCAAGGTTGTTGCGCTAAGATTGGAAACTGTGCGGCCTTCCATTGTTAGGGATGATCAGACTGGTTTTTATAAAAGGCCGTAGATCCTCCAATAACATCAGGAGATTGCTGAATATGATTCAAGCTTGTCAGCAGCATTTGGTTCAGGGATTAGTGGTCTTCTTAGACGCTGAAAGGCATTTGATTGGGTTGAGTGGCCATACCTTTTTACGTCCTTGAGCGATTTGGATTGGGAGAGGTTTTTATTAAGTGGGTGAAGGTCCTTTATGCTGATCCTCTGGCAGTGATTCTCACCAATGGTGTGAGGTCTAGCAATTTTGATATTTGTAAGGGCAGTTGGCAAAGTTGTCCCCTTTCGCCATTACTTTTCATATTGGTGGTGGAGCTGCTGGCAGAGGCTCATAGGGACCCTAATATAGCTGCCCCAAAAGTAGGATCTAAGTTGCATGAGATTTTATTGTATGCAGATGATCTGTTTTTCCTTCATCAAATCCACAGGTTTCTATATCACACCTTCTACAGTGCATCAACTCATTTGGCTCCTTATCAGGCTACAAGATCAATTTCTTTAAATTGGAGGCTAT
>NC_057721.1:1422760-1428089 GCF_004010195.1 Chiloscyllium plagiosum | reverse complement strand
GAGATCTCGTGATCTCTGTCTCTTTTTCACATTTTTATTCATGGTGATTCCAGACATGGAGCTTCAGTGATGTCAGCAAGCTGACCAAGAACCCAATCAGATTGCAAAGAGATGTTGCGAACTAAAGTGAATGGGTAAGACTGTGTCAGGGGAACTTCACTGCACCTAAGTGTGTGCTAATCCAAACAGAATTGCTTTGAGTATTTTTAAGTAGTGACAAGTTCAGAATAGTGAAGGTTAAAAGTCTTTACTGCTTTAGAATGAATGAACCCAGATCTTCTAAGATAGTTGTAACTAGTTTGAAAGTCGTCCTCCAAAGATGATATTTTTTCATACACCATTCATACAATTGTGATATAGGAAAGGAAGTATCAGTGAAAATTGGGATGCTGAACAGGAGCTGTCAAGATTACATAATGACAAGAAAATTTCCTGTAACAAAGTGTTTCAGGGCAAAACTAACCACCCCAGATGGGACTTGAACCCACAATCCCTGGCTTAGGAGGCCAGTGCCTTATCCATTAGGCCACTGAGGCCACAGCAATGGTTACAATCACATTATATTAATACCAAACATCCCCAAACAATAATTCAATTTGTTACAGATTCTTAGTAATTGGGATTGTTAATCACTGTGTAAAATGTTGATGGGATATGAAATGTTGACCCACCTCAATGTTTCAGTCACTTACAGCATGGAAACTGGGCTTCATTAGTGTGTTTCATAATGAGGAATAAAGAGCAGGTATTCACAGAATAAAGATTAATTGCATTCCTAGTGGGACTGAACCTCACAAATGCAAACACTCCTGAAGGCAGTACCTTATTTATTCAGCTACAGGAACACATCATCCTTTGTGCACTTGGTGTTTGCTGTGGGTTCATTTTAAATCCCACTTGTACTTGTGACCACCCACTTTATTTGCAGCAGCTTATCACCAATTCCATGGAGCAATGACTGGTAGCAGTGTGGAAGGATCTAATTTTCAGAAGCCATTTGTTCAATGATAATGTTTTACCCTCTTGTGAACATTACAACCGATCACTAGGAAAAAGAGCTCATTAAGCAGCTGTCCTTTGACTTTGAAAAGCACTATCACGTTGATTAGGGTCCTACTACTGGATATGTTCCCTCCCTTTGTAGTGATGTGAGGTCCATTCTGATGAGTGAACATTAACTTGCTTTATTGAACGTAACCATTTATTAGAGATGGTGAGAGGGGTCATCCTGCTGGAACCTTACCAGACTCTGAAATCACCAACAAAGCTCTTTTTGCACATACTCGGTGCTATTTTCAAAGATATAATTAACCCTTAAATTTCCATTCCAGCCCCCAAGTTCTTTCACAGTATCCCATTTAACTATGAATATTTAGCATTTTATTCTGGCTTACCAGACACCCCAGATCTCTAACAAGTCTCAGATTGCAAGAAACTACAGTAGTGAACACAGCCCAGTCCATAGGGCAAGCCAGCCTTTTGACTCCATCTTTATTTCCTGCTGCCTCTGGAAAATAGCCAACATAATCAAAGACTGCTCCCAGTCCGGTTACACTCTCTTCCACCTTCTTCCTTTCGGCAGGAGATATAGAAGTTTGAATACACGTATGAACAGATTCAAAAACAGCTACTTCCCCATTGTTACCAATGGGGAACTGACCTCTCAAACTTTAATATTGATCTCTCTCTCTCTCTCTGCACCCTTCTTTGCACTGTAACTCTTTATTCTGCTTTCTGTTCTGCCACACTGATGCACTTTGTATGGTCAAATCTGCCTGCAGACATGCAAAACAACACTTTTCACTGTACATGTGACAACAATAAATCAAACTCAATCCCCAACAGCATACTCAGCTCCCTTAGCGGACATGTACGATGTATGGACTCCCTTGTTGTCATCAGGTAGGATGCGGAAAAGGTTAGAGTAGAATTCCACCTTCTCTGTTAACATGAACATTTATGGAACTCCATCAGAAAGTAGAATTGCATCCTAATAGGTGAGGAAATAAACCTCACAACCAGAATCGATGAGCTGTTCCAATGTGGCTGTGCAATTTGCAGCTGGATGGTAAGTTGGGTTACTTCCTTATGCATTGCTAAGCCTTTAGTGTTTTACTTTTATTTACAAGAATTTATTTATTTATTTAAATGTCATTACAGTTGCTGCACTTTCTTGTAAAATTCTTGTGAAATAATTAGACAACTTAAACTCTTTTTACAAATAATTTCTTTAATAAATTAGTAATTCCCCTCAAAAGGAATTATTTTGGGCAGCACGGTGGCTCAGTGATTAGCACTGCTGCCTCAGAGCGCCAGGAACCCGGGCTCGATTCTAGCCTCGGGCGACTGTCTGTGTGCAGTTTGCACATTCTCCCTGTGTCTGCGTGGGTTTCCTCCAGGTGCTCCGGTTTCCTCCCACAATCCAAAGATGTGCAGGTTCGGTGATTTGGCCGTGCTAAATTGCCCATAGAGTTAGGTGCATTAGTTAGGGGGAATGAGTCTGGGTGGGTTACTTTCCGGAGGGTCGGTGTGGACTTGCTGGGCCGAAGGGCCAGTTTCCACACTGTAGGGTGTGAAATCTAATTCCGCTCAAAAGGAAATGTAGACAGTTCTAGGACAGTGCCGCTCAAATCCAAGAATTCAAGGAGTGTGTGTAGGATGAACTTCCAGAGGAAGTGGTGGATGCGGGTACAAATACATTTAAAAGTACATGATCAAGAAATGTTTGGAGGTATACGGGCCACGCGCAGGCAGATGGAATTAGTTTAGTTTGGGATTATGATTAGCGTGGACGGATTGGACTGAAAAGTCTGTTTCTGTGCTGTACAACTATGACTTTATGATTAAATACTTTGCCTCCAATAAATGAATGACATGAGTGGTGGGTTCCTTCTCTATGACTGTATCTTGAAAGAGAAAAGCAAGTAGAATGCCTTTTGGTGGATGCTTTCCTTCAACTTGCTACCGTGTTTAACCACTTGGCTTTGAACTTGTAAAGCTTTACAAAAATGCCTGTTTGTTCTTATGGGATGAGAACATCATTGGCTAGGCCAGCATTTATTGCCCTTCCTTAATTGCCCTTGAGAAGGTAGTGGAGTATCACTTTCTTGAACTGCTTCAGTACAGAGGGGTAAGTACATCCATAGTGCTATTAGGGAGACGATTCTAGGAAATTTCCACGTGATGGTGTTCCATGCATCTGCTGGTATTTTCCTTCTAGGTGGTAGATATCACAGGATTAGAAGCTGCTGTTGGAGAAAGTTTGGTAAGTTGTTTGATTACATCCTGCATATAGTTACACTGTGCATCAGCTAGGCATTGATAAGAAAGGAGGGTAGTAACATATTGCATAATTCCCAGCCTCTGGCCTACTCTTAGAGTCATAGCTGGTCCAGTTCAGTTTCTGAATGCCGATAGTTGGTAAATCAGCATGAGTAATGCCATTAACTGTTGTCAAGGGGCAATGGTTAGGTTGTCTCTTGGTGAAGATGGTCATTGCCTGGCATTCTAATGACACACCTGTTACTTGCCACTTATCTGGCCAAGCCTGATGTTGTCCAGGATGCAGACTGCTTCACCTTCTGATGACACACAAATGGTACTGACACAAGAATGGTCTGAAAGTTTTCCACTTCCACATTGAACAGAGGTCCAACCATTCCCCATCCACCACCATCTATTTTTTGCCTGGCTGAACTTGTTCTCTCATTGAACATTTTTTTTTCTCAACTCCACTCCTTTCCTCTAAATAAAATGTGTTGCTTTGTGTAGTCACATAGGTTCTGTTGGTGATGTAGAGTTTCTGATTGTCAATTATTTTACTCTGATACCTTCCCTTTTGATCTTTTCTCCAGTTTCTCCTACATCAAACCTGTCACATTTTCCCATCTCTGAGACATTTACAGGTTTTCTCATCACTTCAGGCGCTGCCTGGCTTGATAGAAATAGAATCTCTCCACAAATTCTGCCAGACTTGAGGACTTTCTCCAGCACTTCTGGCTTTCATTTACCCGTCCGTGTCAGCCAATGGAAATGATCGGGTGGGGTTTACCTGCACATCCACCGATATCATTTATTGTATCCGTTGCTCCCGATGTGGTCTCCTCTACATTGGGGAGACTGGGCGCCTCCTAGCAGAGCGCTTTAGGGAACATCTTCGGGACACCCGCACCAATCAACCACACCGCCCCGTGGCCCAACATTTCAATTCCCCCTCCCTCCTCTAGCTTATCTCTCCACGCTTCAGGCTCTCTACCTTTATTCCTGATGAAGGGCTTTTACCTGCTCCTGCTCCTCGGATGCTGCCTGACCTGCTGTGATCTTCCAGCACCACTCTGATCTAAACTTGACCCAGCAGAGTCGACCAATGGAAATGAGGGGACGCCTGTGAGCCGATGGAGGCGGGGATTGCCTGTCAGCATCAGCCAATGGGACTGAAAGGGGCGGGATTACCTTTCCCGTGGCAGCCAATGGGAGTTTGGATGGCGGAGATTACCTGGCAATGTTAGCCATTGGGAGAGAGGGAGGCGGGGATTAAATGGCAGCGTCGGCCAATGGAGTGAGAGGGGCGGGAATTACCTGGCGGTGTTAACCAATGGGGGCGGGGGAGCCCTGGCATTGTCGACCAATGGAGGCAATGGGGCGCGGCTTGCTGACAGAGTCAGCCAATGGGAGCGACACTGGCTGGTTTTATCGGGCAGTGTCAGCCAATGGTGGTGACGGGAGCGCGTCTTACCCGGCGGCATCAGCCAATGGCGGTGGCCGATGCTGCGGGGCGGGGTCTGCCCGGCAGCGGCGGCAGGGACAGGGTCAAGATGGCGGCGGTGAGCGGCCTGTCAGGACCGGAGTTGCTGGAGGACGCGGCGCACGCCCGGGCCTTACTCCGGGAGCTCAAATCCTTCTATGACGCCCGGCTGCTGGTGGATGTGACCTTGGAGGTGGAGAGCGGCAGCCGCTTCCTGTGTAACCGCAATGTCCTGGCCGCCGCCAGCCCGTATTTCAGGAGTATGTTCACCGGCGGCCTGTTCGAGAGTAAACAGCAGAGAATCACCATCCACGAGGTGGACTCGGACTCCATGGCCCTGATCATTGATTACTGCTACACCGGCCGGGTCACCGTCTCCGAGGCCAGCGTCCAGAAACTCTACGTCGCCGCCAACATGCTGCAGCTCGAGTATGTCCGGCAGGCGTGCGCCGCCTTCATGGCCCGGAGGCTGGACCTCTACAATTGCACCGGCATCTTCAAGGTGAGGGGTGAGAAGGGAGGGGAGGGGCATGTGGAAGAGGGCGGGGCAAAGGTGAGGCGTGGGGGGCGGGGCAAAGGTGAGGC
>NC_057721.1:1409309-1422377 GCF_004010195.1 Chiloscyllium plagiosum | reverse complement strand
CGTGGAGAGGAGGGGGCGGGGCGAGGTATGGTCAAGGGAAGGTGCGTGGACAAGGTCGAGGGGTGGGGCAGGGGGCGTGGCAAAGGTGAGACGTGGAGAGGTGGGGGCGGGGCAAAGGTGAGACGTGAGGTGGGGGCGGGGCAAGGTGTGGGCTGGGTAGGAATATCTAAATATTCCATTCACCTTGCAATAATGACAAGTCTCTTTGCCTTACTACTCACTTCCTGTACCTGCCCAATAGTGTATGATTTCATGTGCTGGGATATCCAAGACTCTCTGTACTGAAGAATTCTGCCATCTTTCCATCAAATTACTAACTCCACTGTAAATTATTTCTATCATTGTGAACCTTTGCTGTGTGCAAGTGACACACCTATGTGACGGCAGTAACTACAGTTCAAAAAGTACTTGATTAGGTTGTGTAATGTCTTTATCACTGCACTTTCAAAACTGTCTATCCATACATTTCCTTATATGAGAAGTGCTTGTCAGACTCAACTATTCTGTGTCTTAGTTTGCAGATGCCTTTGATAATGTGGAACTGAAAGAGAAGGCACGTGCGTTCATTGCACGCAACTTGCAACATCTATGCAGGATGGAGGAATTGTGTGAGCTCTCATCTGAGCAGATAAAAGAAATCCTCAGTTTGGACACGCTGGATGTGGACAACGAGAGGAAAGTGTGTATGGCTGCAATTCAGTGGATTAAAGCAAATTTCAGTGAACGTGCTGCACACGCAATGGATGTTCTCAAGTGTGTCCGGTGGCATCACTTCACTGAGAAGGACAGAATGTACCTTGATGGTCTTAAATCTCAGCTCTTTATCAAAAACAAGCCTCTCTGCTCCATCATAGAAGACATTTCTGCATCCCAGGGGGCTGATGTGCCCGCAACGATACAAAACTCTTCCAAGAGGATTGGATTCAGTGCTAAGGAAATGGTTATATTCTTTGGCCATCGGAAGGAACCTTTCCTCTGTTATGATCCATACTCTGGTGACATTTATACAATGGCTTCACCTTTGACTAGTCCTGCACTTACCAAGTCCATCAGTTCACTGGCTGTTTGTGTTTCACCAGACAATGATGTCTTTTTGGCAGCACAGCCGACCAAGCAGCTTTGGGTGTACAATGCAGTTCAGAACAGCTGGCAACAACTGGCCGAGCGGTTGCTGGCAAGAGAGAGAATGGATGTTGCTTACCTTAACGGATATATTTACATCCTTGGTGGTCGTGATCCATCTACAGGCCTGAAAATTAAGGAGGTTGAGTGTTACAGTATTCAGAGAAATCAGTGGATATTTGTGACACCCCTGCCTCATGCATTGCACTTGTTTGAACTGATCACAGTTGGAGACTGTTTGTACGCTGTTAATAACAAGAGAATGTTGTGCTATGTGCCAGAAAGGAATCAGTGGCTGAACTGTGCCTCTCTCAAACGGAGTGAGTTCCAGGAGGCATGTGTTTTCAATGATGAAATCTATTGCATATGTGACATTCCAGTCATCAAGGTTTATAACCCTTCAAAGGGAGAATGGCGAAGGATTAGCGATATCCCGATTGACGCCAACATCCACAACTTTCAAATTGTGTGTCATGGGAATAAACTGCTTCTCATCACCACCACTGTTCCACAGTGGAAGAAGAACAGGGTGACAGTTCATCAGTATGATACTACTGGGGATCAGTGGGTCAATGTTGGTACCATGTTGGGACTGCTGCACTATGACAGTGACTTCATATGTCTTTCAGCGCGTCTATATCCTTCGTGTCTGGAGCCGGGCCAAAGCTTTATCAGTGAGGAGGATGATGTGCGCAGTGAGTCGAGTGCAGACTGGGATTTTGAAGGCTCCAGTGATATTGACTCTGAGTCAGGGAGCTCGAGTTCATTTTCAGATGATGACTGGCAGCCACCAGAAGGTCTCAGAGTTGAAAGAATACAGCGAAATGGTCACTTGGCACCAGCAGAGAACAGAGCGTCTCATATCAATGGCCAATTGGGAAACTAACGAGCGCCGTCTTAAATGGCCATCAATGAGACGAATCAAAAGTCATAAAAGAAAACTAGTTTTTTTTCTGATTGTTGCAGATATGGTAGTTTTGGACAAATATAGACAGTTATATTTTGCAGTATGTGTTAAAGTCTTTGGAGGAACTGAAAAAATAAAAGTTGCTTTGAAAATATCTTTCCCCTCATTGGCAGATACACTAGTTTTTTTTTCCCTGTTCTATCCTTCTGCACGTAGGCCTCACTTTTTAAAGAAATGATTAGGGTAGTTTAAATAGATTCAGTATTCTTCTTAGCAACAATGGAGAGTTCAGTCTTTTAGCTGTTATACTGCTTTGTGAAATCTTTAAAAAAAATACTCAGAAGATATATATTGTAGTTTGGAAGTTGCTGAAGTGATGGTAATTAAATAGGCAGTTTCACCTGGCTGATTTGAAGAGACAGAGTGACATTGTTTTGCACTGGCCTACAGGAACTGCCAGCTCTGGCTTATTGAAGGAGAACTCTTTTTTTTTGAGAGCACGAAGAAATCCAAAGTTTTATCCTGCAAGTTTCCTCTGGTTTATTTGCCATCTCTTAATGAGGTTAAGTAACTTGGCAGCTTCATGATGTTGCATATTGGAAGAAAGCAGACTTGATGGTTGGAGTAATTGTGTTTCATATACCCTAACGTCAATGTGAATTCTTCTGTAAAGCTGGTCGTTAAAACTTTGGTAGTGTTCACATGCTTCAGAAATTTATCACATTGAAAATCTTTTCGTGTATTTCTGTATAAATTTATCTATTTGTTTTATTTTGCTTTGCTGCAAGTAACAATGTAAATGATGATCAGTGATAATGGTGCTGGTCTTTCTGAGCCGGGCTGCATGAAGTACAACGAAAGATAAAGTTCTAAGTAATGAAATGTGGATAATCAGGGCACAGGAGAAGCCTGATGTGTCACTGTTTTTCACATTTCACTTCAGAATTAATCCCCCCCCCCCCGCTGACTCTCAGGTCTGCACTGTCCTCCGAGATAACCCTTTGATCTTTGAAGCTTTTCACATGTAATTTAATTTCTGCTAACTTTCCTGGGCCATTTGAAATTTTAAAAAATTTCTGAAATTGATGGAAGAACAAAGAACAGCAATGTCAGTTGCTAGACATTTTTAAAAAATGTTTTAGAACTCTTCAGTTAGCTTCTGGGTGACATTCTCTGAGGCTGGTCACCAAAAGTGGGGGTTTCTCCAATCACTACATTCTGTGCCATTGAAAAAAAAAGCTTCAAAAATTTGTGTGGGATTGAAACTGAATTGATACCTCCCTTCTTTTGAATAAAAGAACTGACGAGGCCACGTCCATGCTTTAAAAAGAAAGTTGAATTCTATGGTAATTTGAATTAAATAGCTGAATCAATTGATTGATTGACCCATTGATTTTATTTTTGTCATTCATTCTTGTCTTAATCTTGGGATGTAGGTGTTACTGAAAATGCCAGCATTTGTTAGCTGTCCTTCATTGAGCAAGCCG
Organism: Chiloscyllium plagiosum; assembly: GCF_004010195.1. Lineage (NCBI taxonomy): Eukaryota > Metazoa > Chordata > Chondrichthyes > Orectolobiformes > Hemiscylliidae > Chiloscyllium > Chiloscyllium plagiosum. The sequence continues at coordinate 1,418,861 of NC_057721.1, read as the reverse complement.
CTCAGTTCAAGAGTAATCATTGCAGAGGGCAAATAAAAGTCCACTACGTTGCTGGAGTCATACGTAGGCTTGGCCTGGGCATGATGGCAGATTTCCTTCTCTACTTTCAGCTGTCATGGTTAGATTTGATTCCACATCCAAAACATTATTCTTGGCCTCTAGTTTATCAGTTGAGGTGCCATTACTAATAAACCATAATCACCCCTCTGCTAAACCTTGATGTTCAAATTTGGACGAATGGAATAAGTGATGTTTCAAACTGGCTTTTTAAATATTTTTGTTAACTATTAGTGAACAAAAGGAATTTTCTGGATGTTTAGAAATACCACCTTCTGGCCCAACACCAACGTTTAAACACTATTTGATTTTAGTGTAATTTCCATTTATTTATCTGAACCGACATGGAAGCAGAAGATATGACCTCTTTCTGTGCACGTGATCCTGTCAGCATTTTGGACAAGTGGGTTTAAAATAAAGCATTTTTGCCTTTTGATTACCAGTAAATGAACTAAACTTCGTGAACATTTAAAGGCCTGTTTCCTGAAATCATCCTCCCTCACTCCACAAGATAGAAACAATCTCTGGTTTACAAAATCATCACAAGCCTTCATAGGTTTCACTGGGGAGTTAAATAAATTGAGTGAAAATACGTATTAGTAATGTGCAGTGTGTTTAAAGTACAGATTAGGGAGCAAATGTTTTGCAAGACATGCCACAACGTTTTATATTCTGTAAAATTGTTTACGTGATAGACGGTTAACCCACACTCAATTTTGCTTTTTTGTAATATTTTCAATAAACACTATCTTTTGCATTTGTCCAAGTATTCAAATTATTTACTTGGAACTTACTTGGATTTAAACTGTTCTAATTTAAAATATTAAAAATCACACAACACCAGCTTATAGTCCAACAGCTTTATTCGGAAGCATTAGCTTTCGGAGTGCTGCTCCTTCATCAGGTGGTTGTGGAGAATAAGACCGTAAGACACAGAATTTATAGCAAAAGATTACAGTGTCATGCAACTGAAATGATATATTGAACAAACGTGGATTGTTAAGTCTTCCATCTTTCAGAATGTTTCCATTCATTAATAATGTAAATCCCAGAACTTATTTTAAGTCACCTTCTCGAGATAACAAAGTTTTATAGCAAAAGGTGACATCTCTGCACAGACAATGCATTAAAAGGTATTTGCAGAATTACATTTCTATTTTGTGCATCTGCAAATGTAATTCTGCAAATACCTTTTAATGCATTGTCTGTGCAGAGATGTCACCTTTTGCTATAAAACTTTGTTATCTCGAGAAGGTGACTTAAAATAAGTTCTGGGATTTACATTATTAATGAATGGAAACATTCTGAAAGATGGAAGACTTAATAACAATCCATGTTTGTTCAATATATCATTTCAGTTGCATGACACTGTAATCTTTTGCTATAAATTCTGTGTCTTATGGTCTTATTCTCCACATCCACCTGGTGAAGGAGCAGTGCTTGAAACGCTAGTGCTTCTAAATAAAGCTGTTGGACTATAACCTGGTGTTGTGATTTTTAACTTTGTCCACCCCAGTCCAACACCAGCTCTTCCACATCAATTTTAAATGGGCATTGCTGCCTTTAATGTTTGCAATATCCAGGTCTATTATTTACAGACAATAATATTATCTATATGTATGGTTGTAAAATTGTGACAAAAATGATGCGCTGCCTTCCAGCCCCAAATTCTTTGCAATTTACTCTGTGCATGTGAACGTGGAGGTAATAATAGACTGGTTCATTATCTAGTTCTAAAACTATTGTATTTATCTTGTTTATGGTATGACAGCTAGCTACTGGCCTGTGGGTATGTGATTCAACTCAAAAGTTAGTTAATCCTGGCTTTTAGGGTACGAGTTAAGGAAAAGCTACAGTTTGAAAATAAGATTTGATTGTGTTGGTTTGAATGCATTTATATTTAATTGACTTTGGATACATGTGTTTGTGATGAGAAAATGGCCAACAGTTGCACCTTTTAATGGAAGCTTTAAGTAGCAAACGCCCTTCTTTATCAAGCCCTGCAAATTGCTTTCCTTTTCCAACAATTGTTTTTCTACACCACTGTCATGTAATATGATAATTCCATTTAACAGCTTTTATGATAAATAGGCTATCATCATTTCCCCATACCTCTAACCTCATGAGTATTTAATAAATATACAGCTTGCATTTGTACAGCACCTTTCATCAACATGGTAAAATACTCAAAACTGTACTATTTTTCAATTGAAAAATCTAGGTTTCAGGCTTTAAGGCATAACAAAGGCTGGAAAAAATTAGATTAGATTCACTACAGTGTGGCAACAGGCCCTTCGGCCCAATGAGTCCACACCAACCCTCCGAAGAGTAACCCACCTAGTCCCATTTCCCTCCGACTGATGTACCTAACACTATGGGCAATTAAGTATGGCCAATTCACCTAACCTGCACATCTTTGGACAGTGGGAGGAAATCCATGCAGAGAATCCACACAGACAGTCGTCCAAGGCTGGAATCGAACCTGGATCCCTGGTGCTGTGAGGCAGCAGTGCTAACCACTGAGCCACCGTGCTTTAATTTATTACTGGCACGTGTAGTGAGGTACAGTGAAAGTGTTTTGCCTTACAAGTGTATCAGGGTAACAACAGAATGCAGAAGTTGTTTTCTCTCTGTACTATTAACAGTTGAGGTCTATTCAAAAGTCTGGTAACAGCAGGAAGAGGCTATTCTTGAAACTGTTTGCACATGTATGCAAACTTTTATAATCTTCTGCCTAATGGAAGAAGGTGCAAGAGGTCTTTGATTCAAATGGGTCTGATGAAGTTGGCACTCCTGGAGTGGCAGGACTGATGTATGAGGAGAAGTTGAGTCAGTTAGAATTGTATTCACTGGAGTTTAGAAGAATTGTGTGGAAAAGGGGGAAGAATTTCACAGAAACCAATATAATTCGAACAGGTTAGATGCAGAAAAGGATGCTCCCAATAGTGAGGGAGTCTAGAACCAGGGGTCACAGTTTAAAGGACTGTCTGGGTGAAGAAATTTCTCCTTATCAATGGTGAGCCTGTGGAATTCACAACAACAGAAAGTAGTTGAGGCCAAAGTTTTTTGTTTTGCAAGGAAGAGGTAGACTGTGGCTGAAGGGATCCAGTGATTGGGGGGAGTAGGAATAGGGTATTATGCTTGATTAATGGAGCAGGCTTGAGGTTTCAAATGAATTACCCCCCTTAGCTATGTTTCTACGTTTCAATTCATACATTGTAGAATAGGAGAATAATGCTGGCTGTTTTGAAGAGCTATCCAATTAGCCCTAAATCCCTGCAAAATCTTTTTCCTTCAATCCCTTAATTTAATCCCTTTTTGTTGAGGTCTACTATTTCATTGTGTATCAAACAATGAAGTCTGAGGACACGGTACTTTTCTATTGTTTCAGATGGAAAGGCATTTAAAACTGCTTGAATAATTACATACACTTTTAGATCATAATTGATGTTCCAGTTGTAATATTTCATGTCACTTTTGAAAATGTGGTATTTCTAACTTTTATACAAAGTACTGGGTCAGTGTAAATGTCACTGAAGTATTCCTTACTGCATCCTTCCCAGGAAACTCGTGTCAAAGGAACCAGGACACTGCAAACAGACTTGCTGCCTGGTTTTAATTGATTCAACTAAATGACAGCATCCACAATTTACAACTCAACATAGCCAGAACTTGAATCTTAATAAGAAGAGGTTGCTTTTAGAAAATCATACATTAGTCTGCATCGTTTCTTTTAAATATTTAATTCTACAATTATTTTAGCTTTACCTCGCTTCAGTAATTCATTTATTTCTAGTTTCTATAAGTTCTAGAACAGCTTCATTTTCTGCTGCCTCCAGAAGCTTATCAATCAATTCATTCAGTTGTCTCCCACCATTCAGAAGCTCCTAAAACAGAACAGAAGTGTAAGCCACAGGACATGGTGCTATTTCAAGTAACTGAAAACTGGGTTGAAGAACCCCTTTGTTAAATGCTGCTACTGATAATTCAGTCGATGGTTTATGGATCTCCATTAAAGAACCGCGCTCAGTCTGGAATTGGAGACTCAACACTTTTTTTTGTCTGCAGACAGAATTCATAGTTCTGTAGGTCAGACCAATCCAAAAGAGTGATCAAGCCAAACAACAGTGTTTGAACTGAGGGGGCAAAATAAAAAAAGAGGTATTTGAAAGGACTCCTACTACATTTTTTTTATGGACAGCCAATTAAATAAACAAAGCCGGTGGTGAGAGGAACTTACTTGAAGTAGTGATATCAAGAAAGCTCAAATAATTTGGACATATAATCAAGCCATTTGGAAAAAGAGTTTCTGCAAGACAAAACACTGTGGAATATGTGCACAAGGAAGACCAGAGATAGACATAAATGTGAACAGGCAGTGAGGACAGCAGAGAATTAAACTCAGTGGGGTAAGATTGTGTCACGTACTCCGAATTAAAGGATGGATGAAAGACAGCACAGGATAAGACTAGAAATCTCATATGGGGCCTCGAACTTAAAATCTGTCCGAATAAACATTTATTTCCTAAACAATTTTAAACAAGCTTTAATGACCACTCCCTCACCTTAATGTCTCTGATAACGTAGTTAATCCGGTGGTCAGTCACTCTGTCTTGGGTGAAGTTGTACGTTCGAATTCTCTCTGATTGTGCTCTTGTTCCAACCTATAGTGAAAATACAGTTCAAGTAAATCTCCCAGCTGAAAGATACATATCATTTGATCAAAGTAATTGTAGAGTCATACAGCATGTATTATGGACCAGATTTCCCCCCTCAGTATATTTTAAGAAGGAGCCCAGACCCTAACATTGTCTTATTTTAAAGGTAAATGTGAAGTGCGTGTCCCACACACAATGCGACTGGTCAAACAACCTGACATCAAGCAAAATACAATTTATTTAAACGCTATTATAAAAATACAAACAAAAGAATTTAAAATAACAACTATTAGAAAACAGCTAAATAATAGATAGAATACCTATTACTAATTAATTGTTTCAATATAGTAAGATCCCAAGAACACACCCCTCAGCAAAAAGGCAAATTCTTACACAGATCCTCAGATACAGTTTTCCAGTCGAGAAGAAAAAACACTGAGAAAATTGAGAGAAAGTAGCAGCTAGGAGACTGAAGCTTCCAACTTTTTGAGACACCCAAGGCTTCTGCTCAAAACTAAACCTAAAAACTTAAAAAAAAAACTAGAAAGTCTTATGATTAGATTAGATTACTTACAGTGTGGAAACAGGCCCTTCGGCCCAACAAGTCCACACCGACCCGCCGAAGCGCAACCCAGGCTCCACCCAGGTGTGAGAGTGGTGGAGCCTGGCTCCACCCAGGCTGCTACCATAGTTCCAACTTTAAAAATAACCCCAAAGCCTCACAAATTGTTTATTTTCCTAGAGACAGCTTGGTGCCTCTACCTCACAAACTCTCTTCAAATAAAAAACAATCAGGACAAAATCACCCCTCTTAAAGTGACAGCATTGTGACGTGGAAACAACCCCTTCGAAACAACCAGTCCAGGCCGACCATGTTCTCAAACTAAACTAGGATATACTTGCTGAGCTTTAGGCCTGTATTGGGAATGCTTTGAGATACTTCAAAATCCCTGCACCATCAACACAACAGGTGTTATGATGAAAAAGGAGGCCGATTGACCTCCAGGCTCTCCAATGAGCTTAATGATTTAATGCCAATCTCCTACCTTTTTTCCACAGCCTTACACATTGTTTCTATTAAACCAATGTCCAATGCCCTCTTGAATGCCTCAATTGAAACTGCCTCCACACCACCTCCTGGCAGCACATTCCAGATTTGAACCATATATTGCAAGAAAATGCTTGTTTCTTTTGCAAATAACTTTAAATCTGGGCCCTCTAAGTCTCAATCCTTTTAACAAGTGGGAACAGTTTCTCCCTATTTACTCTTTGCAGCCCCCTCGATATTTTTGGAAACCTAATTCCCAGTCACAACCTTTCCAATGTATCCTCACGCTTGAAGTTTCTCATCCTTGGAACTGTTCTAGTAGACCTCTTCAGCACTCTTTCCAATGCATTCACATTCTTTCTATAGTGTGGCGCCCGGAACTAGACACAATATTCCAACTGAGGTTAGACCTCAGACACAGGACAAGTCACAGCAAAGCCAATGACCAAGTTAAAAGCTATCCCTCTAGCAGTTTGTACTCTCTTAAGCAGTACAATCAGAAACTTGAGGAAATTACTTGAGTGAATCCAGAGTGTCAGATTTCAGGAAACTGGACTCATCCAAAACCTGCCATCCACTGATGAGACTGAACTGTGTTCCTTATGAACTAGGAGAAAGTGAGGACTGCAGATGCTGGAGATCAGAGCTGAAAATGTGTTGCTGGAAAAGCGCAGCAGGTCAGGCAGCATCCAAGGAGCAGGAGAATGCCCGAAACGTCAATTCTCCTGTTCCTTGGATGCTGCCTGACCTGCTGCGCTTTTCCAGCAACATATTTTCAGCTCCTTATGAACTAACCTGTAATTTCCGAGTACTCTGCCTCTGCTCCAGCCCTCTCTCTGCAACCTGCTGATATAGTTTTGCTTCCAATATGCGCATGGCAAGCTTCCTGTTCTCCAACTGTGATCGGTGCTGTTGGCATTCTACTGTTAAACCTAGAAAGGTCACACTGAAATTAATGACAATTTGGATATCATAAACAACACATTTTTCAGGAGCATTACAAATTTCATATCCCCTTTGGCACTGTAGTGGTATGGATCACTGAGTATGTTCAGGATTGGCATGTCATAAAAGGCACATCATGTGTCTAACACCAGGTTATCCTTGTAATCTGAATCGGACCTTAGGATGTTTGCTTATGTCCAACTCCAACTTGCTCGCAGTAAGCAGAGGCCTTGTATAAACAGTTTATCTTGCAGACTGCTGGGAACACACAGTAATAGGCACTCTTAAAAAATCTAACTTTGGTGGTTTACTGACATTCTGACATTGGTGCAACATCGAGGGCTGAAGGGCCTGTACTGCGCTGTAATGTTCTATGTTCTCATTATCATCTTCCCCATTTAATGACTATCCCGTAGACTTGCCAAAGCCAGCTCTCTTTCCTCTGCCTTGCTCAGTGGAGAACGGGCTTGTTCTCAGCTGAACATGAACCATGCTAACAGCCTCAATGTGAAGCTTCCCTAGCCCTCTGCCCAACACTAGCAGAAGCGCTGACGGGTTGAAAAAAACATGGCAACTGAGTGTGTACCAGACTTCCACAGTGCAAATGGGAAACCAACTGGAATTTAACTGCTGCAGTTCAGGTATTCCAGGGCTTGGGAAAGGTGGCACAGGAAGTGGGTGCTGCAGGCTCCGCAAGTCCAGTGTTCTTTACAGAACTTCCCAATTCAGGAGATGCAGGAGTACTCTTTCTTGGTCTACTTCTCTGACATCACCCCAGCCCCTTGCGGATGCTCTTGTCTTACTGCCTAGCCCCGCCCAGCTCAACTGATATCTCCCAAGCCCCCCCAACATCGTAGATCTTCCTGATAACCCAGGAACCTTACCGATAGTCCTCAGTTGTGGTTTCCTGGCTGCACCCAATCAGCCAAGAAATGGAAACAGGAAGTGTTGATGTGGTCCTTCTGTTTAAATTCAGTAGGATCCTCAGACATTTGCAGCCTCGCCCACTCTAAATATCATGAGCAACGAGTCAATGGACTGCTGCCCGAGTTTCAACATAAACCGGAACGTCTCATGCACTTTAACATATACCTTCAATATCTGATCCCTTAACATGAATAAGAGGAGGAATAGATCACTCCATTTTGTAATGGGATCATGGATAATCTGCTGTACTTCAACACTACTCCTCTGTACCATCCCTCTGCAAATCTTGAGTTTCCAAAGGCCTTTGAGACATTGAATTCCACAGATTCATCTCCCCCTTGATGAATAAACTCCTCCTCACCCAAGTCCTTAATAACCAACCCCTTATTCCAAGACTGTATCCTACCCATCACTACCTCAGTCTGGGAGAATGGTTAAAATGTCCAAAAGGCAATGGCACTAGTGACAGTAATATTAGTGGCACTTTGTTACCTGAGTAAACACATATTGTTACTCAGATAAACATGTGCACTTAAAAAAGGTAAACTGGACAGTCACTCACTTGTTGGAATATGAACAATTCTCACTGCGCTGTCTGTTGTATTCACATGCTGTCCCCCTGCTCCTTTAGCTCGAAAGGTATCAATCCTCAAATCGTTGATATCTACTTTAATGTCGACCTGAAACAGGTAACAGATTAAAGCAAAACATTAACCCTTTGTGGTTCTGAATTGACTGCAGCATCCTCCCAAAAAGACAGTTTTCTTTTTACACGTTTTGGCAGTTGTTTAAATGCAATGACTAAATTATCAGGAACTCTGTCAAGCGTCATGCATGAATCTTTGCACTGAGCAAAACTGGATGCTCAGAAATGGACACAGACAAGAAATCAATCTGCTTCTGCCTTTTGCAGAGTTGTTGTCACATTCTGTTTAACTAGTTTTGAAAGTGGTGGTGGTAGCTTCTGTCTCATAAGATAATGGTTAGTGCTGTGGTGATCGGATCTATGGGAAGCATTATCTGGTTGTGGCTGAGAAGCCCCACTCTGGTATAGAGGTCGGTTGAATTTGCTGCAGAGGAAGACAGCACAATTTGCTGGCCTCTCTTTCCTCTAGGCCCTCTCCTCAGGCGCTGTGCTTTTCTCATTTGTTCTTCCAACATCCTCCTTCAGCGTCCAGTGACAGCGACTGTCACCTACTTGGCAGTGTCAATCTCTGCTGTCGTCATATCTCATTTACATTTATCCTTGTTGCAGAGATATGGATGCCCTGGAGGAGGTCATGACCTAGTGAACAGTTGTAAGAAGGTTGGTTTTGGGTGTACAGCTGTCATCTTGTCTGATGAACATGACCAAGTCAGTACAGACATCATTGGCTTAGTAACAAATGTTTGCTGATGAAATTAGCACGGCGTAGGATCTGAACTCGTGACCTTTTCCTGCCAAGGGATGATGAGGATACACTGAAATAGTGATGACCTGGTGGTATTACCACTTGATTCTCATTCCTGATGAAGGGCTTTTGCCCGAAACATTGATTCTCCTGCTTCTCCAATGCTGCCTGACCTGCTGTGCTTTTCTATCACCATTCTAATCTTGACTCTAATCTCCAGCATCTGCAGTACCCACTTCTGCCTTATCACTTGATTGTTAATCTAGAGAACCAGCTAAATGTTCTCGGGACATGGGTTCAAATCCTACGATAGCAAATAGTGGAATCTTAATTAATAGAGATGTACACCACAGAAACAGACCCTTCGGTCCAACCCGTCCATGCCGACCAGATATCCCAACTAATCTAGTCCCACCTGCCAGCATCCAGCCCATATCCCTCCAAATCCTTCCTATTCATATACCCATCCAAATGCCTCTTAAATGTTGCAATTGTACCAGCCTCCACCACTTCCTCTGGCAGCTCA
>NC_057721.1:1376055-1409022 GCF_004010195.1 Chiloscyllium plagiosum | reverse complement strand
AGCTGCAACATGACCTCCCAACTCCTGTACTCAATACTCTGACCAATAAAGGAAAGCATACCAAATGCCTTCTTCATTATCCCACCTACCTGCGACTCCACTTTCAAGGAACTATGAACCTGCCCTCCAAGGAGTTTTTGTTCAGCAACACTCCCTAGGACCTTACCATTAAGTGTATAAGTCCTGCTAAGATTTGCTTTTCCAAAATGCAGCACTTCACATTTATCTGAATTAAACTCCATCTGCCACTCCTCAGCCCATTGGCCCATCTGATCAAGATCCCATTGTAATTAGATTCCATACAATGTGGAAACAGGCCCTTCGGCTCAACCAGTCCACACCAACCCTGCAAAGAATAACCCACCCAGACTCATTTCCCTCTGACTAATGCACCTAACGTATGGGCAATTTAGCATGGTCAATTCACCTAACCTGCACATCTTTGGACTGTGGGAGGAAACTGGAGCACCCGGAGGAAACCCACGCAGACACGGGGAGAATGTGCAAACTCCACACAGACAGTAATCTGAGGCAACCTTCTTCACTGTCCAATACAGCTCTAATTTTGGTGTCATCTGCAAACTTACTAAATATACCTCTTATTCTCACATCCAAATCATTTATATGAATGATGACAAGTAGAGGACCCAGCACCAATCCTTGTGGCACTCCAATGATCACAGATCTCCAGCCTGAAAAACAACCCTCCACCACCACCCTCTGTCTTCTACTTTTGAGCCAGTTCTGTATCCAAATGGCTAGTTCTCTCTGTATTCCATGAGATCTAACCATGGTCAACAGTCTCCCATGGGGAACCTTGTCGAATGCCTTACTGAAGTCCATTTTTATCAAGTCTACTGCTCTGCCCTCATCAATCCTCTTTGTTACTTCTTCAAAAAAATCAATCAAGTTTGTGAGACATGATTTCCTACGCACAAAGCCACTGATCTGGAATCAAGTGCTAAACGAAACCATTGCTGGAAAAACCCATCTGGTTCACTAATGCCCTTCAGGGAAGGAAATGTACATGTGATTCCAGACCCATGGCAATATGGTTGACTCTTAAACAATTAATGCTGACCTAAACAGCGACTGAATTTTAAAAAAACCTGAGCAGCCTTTTCCCCTGCTCAGTGTACACTGTCCAGGTCTTGCCATTATACAGGAGTGCACGGAGGACACAGGTTTATGGAGACTTAGTTCTCAGTCAGGTTTAACGCAGTCTCACTTGGACAGAATTACAGCTTTCATGGTTGATGCAGAATTTAACGCTGACTGACAGTGGTGGTGACTAAAGTTTAGATATGTGTGAAATCAAGCTCCTGCAGCATTACATTTTTCATGCTGATACATGGCATTGTGACAATCATCTGTGCCTTCTTGATGCTGATGGTTAAACCAAACTCTTGACAGACCTGAGAGAGTCTGTCCAGTTGCTACTGAAGGTGTTTGTCAGTATGGAACGCTCGTGCAACCTAATCAGTGTACAGTAAATTTCTGATAAGGACTTGGATCTCCAGTGATGTCTTGATGATGTGAGCAGCTTTCCCTCAGTCCTGATTTGAGAGTAGACAGCTTGTGTAGATCTGAAGGCATAGGACATCAGCATAGAAAGGAACACACCAAATAGTGTTGGTGTCAGATCACAACCACATTTGACCCCATTGCAGATTTTAAAGGGTTTCAATGTTGCCCTGTTACAGCTGACCTTACATCAGGTTATCATGGTAGGAGGATATGGCTTTGAGCAGCCTTTGGTGGACAACCAGTTATCTACCTAAGTAGATCACCTCTTTTCTCAGTGAGATTGATTAAGTAGTCTCTTTTATTCACAGCGTTTTTCTTGCTGGACTGAGAAGATCATGTTAACTGTAGATTTTGCAGATCTGAAACACACATATGTGCTGAACAGGGAGATAATGGTTGTGATTATTGCAACCCCCTATGTGTTTTGACAGGGTCACAGTTTTTCCATTCAGCATTCCCGCCCACCACCTGACCTACACCACCCCATCCCATCCACTCACCCTCTACCCCATCCACATGCCCACCACCACAACCTCCCCATTCCCCTTTTGCCCCCCACCCCCAGCAGAGAGGAACAAGTTTGTGCAGAAACACCAGTTTCAGTTCTAGGTTGTATAAATATAAGTGTGGAAGCCTTGGAGAGGGTGCAGAGGAGATTTACCAGGATGCTGCCTGAACTGGAGGGCATGTCTTATGAAGAAAGGTTGAGGGAATTAGGGCTTTTCTCTTTGGAGTGAAGGAGGATGACAGATGACTTGATAGCAGTGTACAAAATGTTGAGCGGCATAGATAGAGTGGATAGCCAGAGACTTATTCCCAGGGCAGAAATGTCTGTCATAAGGGGACATAATTTTAAAGTTTGGGGAAATGTCAGAGGTATGTTCTTTACACAGAGTGTGGTGGGTGCATGGAATGCACTGCCAGCAGTAATAGTAGAGCCAGAGACGTTAGGATGTTTAAGCGACTCTTGAATAGGCACATTGAAGATAGTACAATGAAGGATATGCAGGTTAGGTCTAATCTTAGAGTGGGGGCCAGCAGAACATAGAGGAACAAAGTGATTGTACTATGCTGTACTGTTCTATGTTCTAAGTTATTGGGCAGGTTGGACAGAGAGAGCCTTTTTCCTTGGAAGGCAATGGCTAGCACGAGGGGACAATGCTTTAAATTGAGGGGTGATAGATATAGGACAAATGTCAGAGGTAGTTTCTTTACTCAGAGAGTAGTGGGGGCGTGGAACGCACTGCTGGCAACAGTAGTGGACTTACCAACTTTAAGGGCATTTAAATGGTCATTGGATAAACATATGGACAAGAATGGAATAGTGTAGGATTGATGGGCTTCAGATTGGTTCCACAGATCAGTGCAACATTAAAGGCCGAAGAGTCTGTACTGACTTGTAATGTTCTATGTTCTTATTGTAAAATTAGTATTTGGAGCTTTGCCCAAGATGAGTGAAACAATAGCTTTGCTAAGCTCTTTCATTGTGGGTTTGATATCCTGCACTTCCATGACAGGCAGGTTTTTTAAGAAGACAACACATTCCATCCATTTTTCAGACTGTTATTTGCAATTGGTGATGACCTCCCCTGCACTTTCTTTTTTCTTTGCTGGTGGACACGATATGTTTTGATCCCTTCATGCGCTCCCCTATCATTACCTGTGCTGAAGGACATCTGGATTTTTTTATTAATTCAAGGGATGTGGGCGTTGCTGGCTGGGTCGGGATTTATTGCCCTTTTCTAGTTTCTCTTGTGAAGGGAACAGTGACCCACTGCAATCCAGTGCTAAAGGTTGACCCACAATGCCATTAGGGACAGAATTCAAAATTTTGATCCAGCGACATTGAAGGAATGATGATTTTTTTCTGAGTCAGGATGCTAAATGGGTTTGAGGGAAACTAGCAAGAGGTGGTGTTCCCAGATACCTGCTGCTCTTGTCTTTCTAGATGGAAATGGTCATGGGTTTGAATGTGCTGTCTAAGGACAGATGGTGGACAGGCTCTGGGGAGTCAGGAATGAGTTACTCATTGCAGTAGTCCTAACCTCTGAGCTGCTTTTGAAGCCACTGTATTTATATGGCGAGTCCAGATGAGTTTCTGATCAATGGTAATTCCCAGGATGTTTTTAGTGGATTCACTGATGATGAATGTCAAGGAGCAGTGGTTAGATTGTCTCTTATTGGAGATAGTTATTGTCTGGCATTTATGTGGTATGAATGCTACTTTTCATTTGTCAGCCCAAGCCTGGATATTTTCCAGATCTTGTTGCAGTTAAACATGGACTTCAGCATTCAAGGGACCATGAATTATGCTGAACATTGTGCATTCATTGGCGAACATTCCCACTTCTGATCTTTTGATAGAGGGAAGGTCATTGATGAAGTAGCTGAAGATGGTTGCCCCTATGTTACTACCATGAGGAACTCCTGCAAAGATATCCTGAAGCTGAGACGACTGACTACCAATAACCACAACCATCTTCCTATGTTCCAGGAATGACTCCGACAAGCAGAACGTTTGCCCCTGATACCCAATGATTCCTGGTCAAATGTACCCTTGACATCAAGAGCTGTCACTCTCGCCTCACCTCTGCCAAATATGGACAGGAGCTGATTTCCAATGAGGTCAGGAGCTGAGTGGCACTGGCAGACTGACTGGCAAAGTTGTAATCAGTAGTCATTGGTGCACCACCTAGATATCTGTTGGACTTTACTTTAAGTGCATTTTAGTGCATTCAGTCTTCTTGCTCAGATCTCTCTTGTAATTGATGACAGCAGACAACTTGGTTCTGATGACAGGTTTCAGCACAGCAGGGTTAGCCTCAAACTAATCAACATTTTTCCCCTCTTGCTTATTACATGTTAGAAGTGCTCCTTTGTGGACAATGTTTTGAAGTGCGGTCCATTTTACTTCTGCAATTATGTGGGACTGCTGGACAGAATGTGTCTATTCAATTCCAGGAACTGCTGGATTTTATCTGGGAAGGCAGTATGGCTGACATTATAGGTGGATGACATTCTTGCCTTGAATTAATTAATTTCAAGGTTTGTGTCCTCATGCTGGTGCACACCAGGTAGTCATCTTCATCACAGCCAGTGCTTGGCAGTTCAAGGTGTTGAGAATATTGTTCAGAAAATAATGTCTAGTCCAGACTGATCTTGGATGTCTCCAGGGCATCTTCATGCGTGATTTGTTCTAAAAGGTGTTAGTGACACAGAGCATGTGGTATCACCGAGACCCAGTTGGATCTCATTGATTGTTATCAGGCCAGGATGTCTGAGGGAGTAGTGCCAGATCTCATTGACTGTGCTGAAAACCCCCAGTAGCACCAGGGTGGCAGGTCTGTCCTATGAGGAGAGATTGGTTTGACTGGGCCTGTGTTCACTGGAGTTAAGAAAGATGAGAGGGGGAATTTGACTGAAACATACAAAATTCTAACGGACGAGATGCAGGGAGGATGTTTTCCCTGATTGGAGAGTTTAGAACTAGAAGTTACACTCTCAGGATATGGGGAGGACCATTGAGGATTGAGATGAGGAAAACTTTCTTCACTGTGAAACTCAAGCAAGAGATAGATAAGTTTTTAGACTTTAAAGGCATTGAGGTGCATGAGGAGATGGTGAGAAAATGGCATTGAGATAGAGAATCAGCCATGATTGGTGGACAGGCTTGAAGAGCGAATGGCCTACTTCTACTGTTGGCTGTTATGTTTCTATGTTTCCTGTATATTAAACAGAGTACTGTTAGCTGTCAGTTCATTTCAGAGGTTCTTTCTCCCTCTCTTCATCAATATCAGGCAAACTGCGGTGGCAGGGCAGGTGCTGACAGAATCGATGTGCTGTCTATCTTACCTTATCAGCCTGGGGGAGAACGATGACAGTCATGGTGCCAGTATGGATCCGTTGCATTCGCGATGATAGGCCCATTTCAGGAATCCTCTGAACTCTGTGGGTCCCGCCTTCATTTTTTAAAAAGCGATAGACACTCTCCCCTGAAATACTTGCTGATGCATGATGCAATCCTCCTTAACAGGGAGAACACAAATAAAAAGAGCTTGGATAAAAGAATCGACCGCCGGGAGAGATGAAGCAGTTGGACGTTTAATTCATGGATGAGGCGCGGCAAAGATTTGGAATCTATTCCAAACTAGAAATGCTACTTTTAACCCTAATCTTCTGCTGAAATACTTGAAATCAGTTTGTACTAGCAACATGGTGAAGTTTCAGTGCTGCCTCTAACCTGCTGCATTAGCTGAGCAGGCAATGCATTGGTTGGTGTAACCCAACTAGCAAGACAAAGGAGAAGAAAATCAACCAACATTCTGAAGCCTGACCACGATCCACTCCTAGTTTGGAAGTATGTTTGTGTCCTTGTGTGAACATGTATGTGGACGTGTGTGTACATGGATGTGTGCTGACATTCACGGACATATGCAGACTCTTGTCCATATGAATGTTAACAGGCATTTATACATGTATTCATATGTAGATGTGTACATTTGTGATCTTACAAATAAGTAGCATACAATCCTAGCCAGTCTAACTTTCATCGTAAGAAAACTCTCCCATTTACGTATGAGTCTGGTTTTCCAAACTACTCACAAGGCATTTTACATCTTTGCCTCAATAACGAGATTAAACTTTTACAGTTCTCCAGACATGGTCTTACCAATTCCCTGCATAAATGAAGCATAACCTTTATGTATTCAATTTCCCTTAGAATAAACATTAACATTCTACTAACTTTCTTTATCATTTGCTGAAACTACATACTAATGCTTTGTGATTCTGCACTCAGACACCCGGATCCCCCTCCGCATGTCAAAGCTCTGTAATCTCTCACTGGTTAGATAATACACTTGTTCATTCTTACTTCCAAAATGGAGAGTTTCACATTTTCCCACATTATATTCTGTCTGCTAGATCTTTGCTGACTCACCTGACCTATCTGCATCGCTTTTGTAGCTTTCTTATATTCTCTTCACAATTCATTTTCCTTCCTGTTTTTGTATCATCAGCATATTTAGCAGTCATACATACCTTCGATCCCCAATCCAAATCATTTATATAAATTATTAAAAAAAGTTGGAGGCCCTAACAGTGATCACTGTGGCACATGACTTAATACATGTTGCCAACCAGAAAATGACCCATTCATGCCAATCTCTTATCTATACCAACATGTTACCCCTTTATTTTCTGCAGTTACCTTTAATGTGGCATCTTACCAAATATCTTCTGGAAATCTAAGTTCAGGACATCACAGCATCACATCACAGTTTTTCTGCAGTATTCTAAATTATCAAAGACCTCCAATACATTGGTGAAAAATGTTTTCCCTTTCACAAAAACCATGTTGACTCTGCCTGGTTACCTTGTATCTATTTTAAACACCCTGATGTAAAATCTTTAATAATAAGTTTTTAGTATCATACCTTGGACAGATATTAAGCTAACTGGCATGTCATTTTCTGCTGTGTGTCTCCCTCCCTTTAGAACAAAGGAGTTACGCTTACTATTTCCAATCTAATGGAACCATGATTCTCGGGAATTTCGCAAAATTCTTACTTGCTACTTCTTTTACAGCGCCAAGATGAAACCCATCTGGACCTAAGTATTTGTCAAGAACTGCCATTTGCCAAGAATTGGACACAAAGTTCCAGTTGAAGCCAAGCCTGTGTTTTATAAATGTTCACCATGCATGTGATATTTATCTTTGTCAATCAGACCTTGTGAGAACTGTGCCTGGGCTTCATCTCAGGATCGGAATGCCTGAGCTCACTCTTCTCCACTTCCTCCAGCTGAAACATCATGGTGTTCATCTGATGATTATACATTCCAGAATCTTTAACCAGTGTGTGGGTCTATGGCCATGTGTGAACTTGCTTTTTATGTTTTTTAACAATTTTCTCAGCCTACCCTGCTATCTCCAAGAATGTGTGCACATGTACACTCAAGTTGTCCCAGTAACATCTTTCAAATTGTATCATTTAGGTTTTATTGCCTTCCCCGGTTTGCCTAACTGAAATGGGTCATCTCTGCATTACTTCATCTGCCATGTGCCCAGCTATCACTCGAGTCTAAAGCTATGCTCTGCACAGTCAACCATTCTTTGACGAGTTTGTCAGCTGCAAATTGTGAAATTGTACAGTATTCACCCAAGTCATTAATGTGTGTGAAAGAAAAATAAAATTATGTGAGATATAAATAGAGTTAATGGTAGGTGTCTTTTCCTTAGAATGAGGGATTTCAAGACAAGGGGTCATATTTTTAAGTTGGGAGGAGAGAGATTTAGAAATGACGTA
Source organism: Chiloscyllium plagiosum (assembly GCF_004010195.1). Taxonomy (NCBI): domain Eukaryota; kingdom Metazoa; phylum Chordata; class Chondrichthyes; order Orectolobiformes; family Hemiscylliidae; genus Chiloscyllium; species Chiloscyllium plagiosum. The sequence continues at coordinate 1,401,190 of NC_057721.1, read as the reverse complement.
AGCGACAACTGTTTTACAGACAGGGATTTCAAGACTGTGGGGGAGGGGCACACCTTTAAGGTGAGAGGAGAGAGATTTAATCTACACGTGAGACACTTTTATACAGCGGGTTGTTCGCATGTGGAATGAACTTCCTGAGGAAGTGGTGGGCGTGGGTACAATTAAAAATTTTAAAAGACATTTGGATAAATACATGAAAAGGAAAGGTTTGGAGAGATATGGGTCAGGAGCAGGCTAGTTGAGTTTAGGATTGGTTGAACCAAAGGGTCTGTTTCTGTGCTGTATGACTCCTTATAACAACCCCTAGGAAGGCTGACTGTAAAGTTTCCTCCAGCCCCAAAAGCAACCATTCACCACTCCTGCCACTTGGCAAATTCTGTATCCATTTTCCCTTTTAAGCCTGGGATTTCCAACATCCTACGGCATTCTCTCTCTCTTTAGTAGTCACATTCTCTTTAATTAATAATGCCATTCCTGCTGCATTTTTTCCTTCCCAACCTTCCCTGAACATTTTGTATTTAAGAATAATTAGCATCCTATTTTCTCAGCCAGATCCTTGTTAATACGAGACCATCGTAACTACACACGGTTATTTGAGCCGATAGCTCATCAGCCTCCTTTGTCATATTTAATGCACGTAAACCTGTCCGTATTTCGTCTTACCTCACCTTTTTTCTCTTCTCTCTGGTGCCAAAGGTTTCTCCTAATCCTTTTCAAAACTTATTTCTTCTCGATAATGTAGTTCAAATGATTTTTCTGGAACATCGGGGAATATTGGAGAACATTGTCCCTTTACATATAATCCTTGGGCATGTGTTCTGCATTTAAGCAAAAACCTCCAAGATCAAGGACTGAGCAGCTTTGACCCCACAAAGTGGGGATGGGGGGTGGCAGAGAGGAGGTGGAGTGGCATTTTTGATAAGGGATAGCATTACTGCTGTACTTCAGGAGGATATTCCCGGGAATACATCCAGGGAAGTGATTTGGGTGAAACTGAGAAATAAGGAAGGGATGACCACCTTATTGGAATTGTATTATAGACCCCTCGAATAGTCAGCGGGAGATTTCAGTTATCTGTAACAATAATAGGGTGGTTATGGTAACTTTCCAAACATAGTCTGGGACTGCCATAGTGTTAAGGGTTTAGATGGAGAGGGATTTCTTAAGTGTGTACAAGAAAATGTTCTGATTCAGTATGTGGATGTACCTACTAGAGAAGGTGCAAACCTTGACCTACTCTTGGGAAATAAGGCAGGGCAGGTGTCAGTGAGGGAGCACTTTGGGGCCAGCGTTCATAATTCTATTCGTTTTATAATAGTGATGGAAAAGGATAGACAGGATCTAAAAGTTGAAGTTCTAAATTGGAGGAAGGCTAATTTTGACGGTATTAGGCAAGGGCTTTCAAAAGCTGATTGGAGGCAGATGTTTGCAGGTAAAGGGACGGCTGGAAAACGTGAAGCCTTCAGAAATGAGATAACGAGAGTACAGAGAAAGTATATTCCTGTCAGGGTGAAGGAAAGCTGGTAGGTATAGGGAATGCTGGATGACTAAAGAAATTGAGGGTTTGGTTAAGAAAAAGAAGGAAGCATATGTCAGGTATAGACAGGATAGATTGAGGGAATCCTGACAAGAGTATAAAGGCAATAGGAGTATACTTAAGAGGGAAATCAGTAGGGCAAAAAGAGGATATGAGGTAGCTTTGGCAAATAGGATTAAGGAGAATTCAAAGGGTTTTTACAAATATATGAAGGACAAAAGGGTAACTAGGGAGAAAATAGGACCCCTCAAAGATCAGCAAGGCTGCAGGAGATGGGGGAGATACCTTGCATCAGTGTTTACTGTGGAGAAGGACATGGAAGATAAGAATGTGGGGAAATAGATGGTGACATCTGGAAAAATGTCCACATTACAGAGGATGTCTTGAAATACATAAAAGTGGATAAATCCCCAGGACCTGATCAGGTGTACCCTGTGGTACTCTGTGGAAAGCTAGGGAAGTGATTGCTGGGCCACTTACTGAGGTATTTGTATCAATAGTCACAGGTGAAGTGCCGGAAGACCGGAGGTTGGCTAACGTGGTGCCACTGTTTAAGAAGGGTGGTAAGGACAAGCCAGGGAACTATAGACCAGTGAGCCTGACCTCGGTGGTGGGCAAATTGTTGGAGGGAATCCTGAGGGACAGGATGTACATGTATTTGGAAAGGCAAGGACTGATTAGGGATAGTCAACATGGATTTGTGCGTGGGAAATCATGTCTCACGAACTTGATTGAGTTTTTTGAAGATTAGGGCAAAGCAGCAGATGTGATCTGTTTAGACTTCAGTAAGGCATTCGACAAGGCTCCCCATGGGAGACTGGTTAGCAAGGTTAGACCTCATGGAAGGAGGAGAAAGTGAGGTCTGCAGACGCTGGAGATCAAAGCCGAAACTTTATTGCTGGAACAGCACAGCAGGTCAGGCAGCATCTAGGGAACAGAAGATTCGACGTTTCGGGGACATGCCCTTCTTCAGGAATGAAGAAGGGCATGTGCCCGAAACGTCGAATCTTCTGTTCCCTAGATGCTGCCTGACCTGCTGTGCTGTTCCAGCAATAAAGTTTCGGCTTAGACCTCATGGAATACAGGGAGAACTAGCCATTTGGATACAGAACTGACTCAAAGGTGGTGATGGAGGGTTGATTTTTCGGATTAGAGGCCTGTGACCAGTGAGTGCCACAATGATCAGTGTGAGGTCCACTACTTTGCATCATTTATATAAACGATTTGGATGTGAACATAGGAGGTATGGTTAGTAAGTTTGCAGATGACACCAAAATTGGAGGTGTAGTGAGGAAGGTTATCTTAGAGTACAAAGCAATCTTGATCAGGTGGGTCAACGGGCTGAGGGGTGGCAGATGGAATTTAATTTAGATAAATGTGAGGTGCTGCATTTTGGAAAGGCAAATCAGAACAGTACTTATCCACTTAATCGTAAGGTCCTAGGGAGCATTGCTGAACATAGAGACCATAGAGTGCAGGTTCATAGTTCTTTGCAATTTGAGTTGCAGGTAGATAGGATAGTGAAGAATGTGTTTGGTATGCTTTCCTTTATTGGACAGAGCATGGAGTACAGGAGTTGGGAGGTCATGTTATGGTTGTACAGGACATTTGTTAGGCCACTTTTGGAATACTGCATTCAATTCTGGTCTCCTTCCTATCAGAAGGATATTATGAAACTTGAAAGGGTTCAGAAAGGATTTACAAGGATGTTGCCAGGGTTGGAGGATTTCAGCTGTAGGGAGAGGCTGAATAGGCTGGGGCTGTTTTCCCGGCAGCGTCAGAGGCTGAGGGATGACCTTATAGAGTTTATAAAATCATAAGGGGCATGGATGGGATAGATAGACAAAGTCTTTTCCCTGGGGTGGGGGAGTCAAGAACTACTGGAGGTTTAGAGTGAGAGGGGAAAGATATAAAAGAGACCTAAGGAGCAATGTTTTCACGCAGAGGGTGGTGTGTGTATGGAATGACCTGCCAGAGGAAGTGGTGGAGGTTGGTACAATTGCAACATTTAAAAGGCAAATGGATGGATATTTGAATAGAAAGGATTTAGAAACATATGGGTCAAATGCTGGCAAAGTAGGTCAGGATATCTGGTCGGCATGGACGAGTTGGACTGAAGGGTCTGTTTCCATGCTGTATGTCTCTATGACTCTATGACAAGAATTGAAACACAGTGAAGAAACTTTACCATAGTCTGAAGGAGTGTAGTTCAACACTTCAAAGTTCCAGTCCTTGAAGCCTGCATAGTGTTTGTACATATCGAAAATCTCCCTTGTAAACTGCTGGCAAATGTCACCTGGAAAAATAAGATCAAGAGTTAACACCACTTGTGAGCAGCCCACACTCAGCAGAATTGGTCCAGTTTTGACCTGAGAACAACCGAGATAATCAACAGCAGTTTACTAGAAGGTGTGGTCCCATCAGAAATTTAGGACTTTCCAGCACAGCTCACTGGACAGACATCAAGTCTAGGAACCTCCTGTGATTCTCCTTATCTCGAATGCAGGGCTTGAGGGTGGCAGCAATTGCTGCCACATGAGTGAAGCACAGAGCAGGAACAAAATCCAAAACCTCTTGATTTGGTGGAATTATGTGATAGTTCAGCAGCAACTCAATGCACTGACATGGGGAGAATGTCCAGCAGTCACTTTTCAATGCAAATGAGGAGATGAATGGTATCAGAGAACAGTAAACTATCAGAGTCTGGAAACTGAGCAAGTGAGAGATAAGATGACATTGTGGGAAAAAGTAAAGCACAGAATGGAAATATAAACTCAGTGAGAGGACATGTAAGTCGTGGACAAATAAAGACAAAATTCCTTGAAGTTCCATCTAGATAAAGCTGTGAAATGATTAATAGATTTGTGTGCTTTAGATAGACATAGACTGCAAACACAGCAATGTTTTTCTGCAAATTATCGGTTCAGCCACATTAGATTATTGTTTGGACTAATGTCTGGTCACCTCAAAGTTTATTAATGTCATTACCTAAGGCTAAGAAATAGCAGGCTGTGGCTATTAATTGTCCAAGTACCCATGTGTTAGGAGCACCTATAACACAGGGGAGGGAGGATTTAGAAGGAGTTGTGGGACTGAGTAGTTAATAAACTCTATCCATAAAGGAGGGGGAACTTGATTTATGCCTCACTTATTGCCTTGGATCCAAACTGAAAACACATGAGGAAAGATGTCAAAAATGAGCACAAAGACACAAACTGTTATATGGCTCTGAAATGAAGAAAAACTGCTTCTGCTCAGGTTTAAATATTCCCAGCTCTTCACAATAATGGAAAAAAGTTTAAATATATTAAAGCCTTAAGAAGCAATTCAAAAGGCCTCTAGCCTCCTGCTGTTTCTCCATAGCTGGATAATATTGTAGTGACTGGACCTATAACACAGGATTGTAGAGACCCGACATTTACAGATGGACAGTGACTGAAATCTTCATATTGAACATCACAACAAAGTCTGGAATACTTATAATGAACATTACAGCAGAGTCAGTACAGTCAGTCTATACAGAAACAGACCCTTCAATCCAACTCATCCATGCTGTCCAGACACCCCAATCTGACCTGGTCCCATTTGCCAACACTTGGCCTGTATTCCTCTGAACCCTTCCTATTCATGTATCCATCCCGATGCCTTTTAAAATGTTGTAATTGTACCAGCCTCCACCACAGCTCATTCCATAGACGTACCACCGTCTGAGCGGAAAAGTTGCTCCTTGGGTCCTTTTAAATCTTTCCCCTCTCATCTTAAAGCTATACCCTCTAGTTTTGGACTCCCCCACCCTAGGTAAATGACCTTAGCTGTTCACCCTATTCATGACCCTCATGACTTTATAAACCTCAATAAGGTCACCCCCGCAGCCTCCGATGCTCCAGGGGAAAAAGCCAATTCAGCTTATCCCTGTAGCTCAATCACTCCGATCCAGTGTCTGGAATACTGAAGATAGATATTACACCAGAGGCATGAATATTCACAACTGGGTGATTCCACAGGCTCTATTCACCCTCTTAGGTGAATATTATTTGGAGATCACACTAATCAGCTAATGCTGAAACATTGTTCACTGTATGTGCCACTGTGACCGTGCCCAACCCCAGTGTCCGCTGTTCCCTGCACAGTCAGTGGAGGAGTGGTCAAAGCAAACTCTGACAACATATCCTGGCAGAGGACCTGCCTCCATTGACTGTACCTTAACTGCTGGCACAGCAGAGACTGGAGCATCTCATGTGGTACTTACTCAGGTCTCTGACCACATGTAAATGTGGAGTCAGAGGGAACTCCATGCAGTGAGGCATTTAATGGCAATTGTAAATTGCATGGATTCTCACCTCCTGTTGTTCTTCCTGCCGTCACCTCAAGGATCACATTGCTTTCATCATGTTTCTCCTTTTGCACCAGCATCCGTAGGATCTAAAGGTGTAGGAAAGGAAGCAATTCGCTGAAAGGAATGAACACGCTTAAAACATCACTGACACGCTGTTTATTTTGTTTGCAGAAAGATGGGCTTTCAGAAACACTCTTTAAAAATTGTAGTTACATCATTACATTTCCACCTCAGCTTCTGATCGACAGACCGCACTGTAACACGCAGACATCAGCAATCCTACAATTACACACAAACTTGCTACAGAGTGCACAGACACACTGGAGGGAAAGAGGTTTCAGGACTTGATCGGGGGAAATCAAGAGTTGGGCTCAAGGCTTGGGTTGAAAGCGTGTGTCTCTGTGAGTGTGGGTCTGTGTGTTTCTGTGTCTGTGTGCGCGTGGTCGGGTGTAGGCTTGAGGCTGAAGGGGTCAGGTACAGGCCTCAGATTAGGGTGTTGGGTCAGGGACACAGAGCCATGCTTTTGATCACTTTAATGACTCCTGAAATAGCAGGGTCATGATGTTAGAAGATATTTATTGAGTGCTTTTGATGACAATTGAGTATTGGAGTTGAGACATTGTTTTGCAGTTGTACAGGACATTGGTGAGACCATTTCTAGAGGACTGTGCACAGTTCTGGTCACCCTGCTATAGGAAGGATATTATTAAATTGGAGGAGCTGCAGAAAAGATTTACAAGGATGTTACCAGGACTGGAGGGTTTGAGTTTTAAGGAGAGGCTGGATAAGCTGGGACTTTTTTCACCAAAGTATAGGCGGTTGAGGGGTGACCTTAAACAAGTTTAAAAAATCATGAGGGGCATTGATAAGGTGAATGGCCAAAATCATTTGCCCAGGCTGCAGGAGTCCAAAACTTGATAGCATAGGTTTGAGGTGAGAGGGGAAATATTTAAAAGGGACTTGAGGGGCTACTTTTTCACACAGAGGGTGGCTTGTAAGTGGATTGAACTGCCAGAGGAAGTGGTAGTTTCAGGTACAGTTACAACAATTAAAAGACATTTAGACACGTACATAAATACGAAAGGTTTAGAGGGACATAGGCCAAATGCAGATAAATGTTTCAATAAGATCACCTCTCCTTCTCAATTCCAATGGATACAGGTTTAATCTCAACCTTATTGCAAAAGCCCATCCCTTTATCCAAACAATCAGTTACATAAATGTTCTTTGATCTGTTTCCAATATTCAAGTTTCCCTCTTCAAATAAGGAGCTGTCCACAGTACTCCATGTGCAGTCTGACTTATGTCTATACAGTTGTAACAAGACTCCCCTACTTCTAAACTTTTACAATAAAAGCCAACATTGAATTTGCCTTCCTAATAACCTGCTGCACTTGTACTGTATGTCAGGCACAAGGTCGTCCAAATCTCTCCACACCACAGCATCCTACAATCACTCTCTGTTTAAATAATATTCTGCTTTTCTGTTCTTCCTGAGAAATTGGACCTCACACAATGTACTACATTTGCCACATTTTACCCCACTCGCTTAGCCTCAATTTATATCCACTTGAAGACATCCTGTGCTCCCCTCAACATTTGCTTTCTGATCTTTGTGCCATCTTTGGCTACAATGTAGTCTATCCCTTCAGCGAGTCATCAATATAGGTCACGAACAGCTGAGGACTGAGCAACGATCTTTGCAGCACACCACAAGTTGTCAACGTGTAAACAACAAATTCATCCCAAATTTCCTTTTTAATTTCTTCATCCATTGGATATGGTATCACTGGATAGGCATTTACTGCCCACTCTTTTATTGCCCTGGGAAGGTTGGCACTGAGCTGTCTTCTTGAACTGCTACAGTCCACCTGGTATGGGTACGCCCACGGTGCTGTTTGGAAGGGTACTGCAGGATATTTACTCAGCAACAGTTAAGGAATTATTGTTATTGTTCTAATTCAGGATGGTGTGGGGCTTGGGCAAGAACATATTGCTAGTGGTGATCTCCCACACCAGCTGCCCTTGTCCTTCTCGGTGGTACTGGTTGAGAGTTTGGAAGATGTTTGGTGTAAGCTGATCCTCTATCCACACTAACGTATTTCCCCAATGCATGGGGAAGCAGTGACATAGAGGTAATATCACTGGATTAACAATCCGGAATCCCAGCCCAATGTCCTGAGGACATAGATTCAAATCCTATCGTGGTATGTGGAGAAATCTGAATATTATTATAATAATAATAATAATATTGATCTAATAGCAAACATGTGACCACTGTCAATATTATAAAAACCCACCGGGTTCATTCATATCTCTTTCGGGAAGGAAATCTGCTGTACTCATCTCGACTGGCCTACATGTGACTCCAGACCCACAGTAATGTGGTTGACCCTTAACTGTCCTCTGGGCAATAAATGCTGGCCTAGTCAGCGACGCCCACATGCCACAGATAAATAAAGAAATCACATGGTGCTGTGCAGTAACCTTTTATATCGCACCTTAGCAAATATCTTTTTGAAGTGCCAGATAACCTTTAGACCAAACATGACATCGTGTCCTATTCAGAAGCAAGTGACAGAGGTTGGGTCAATGGCTAGAGAATATAGTCTGTAAGAACAAGTGGACACCGATAGAGGCCTACAGCACAGAGACAGGCCCTTTGGCCAATACTGGTCCATGCCGATCAAAATGTCTATCCACGCTAATCCCATTTCCCTGCACATGGCCCATATCCTTCTAAACCTTTCCTATCCATGTATTTGTCCAAATGCCACTTAAATGTTGTTAATGAACCCCCCTCAATCACTTCAGCTGGCAGCTCATTCCAAATGTGTACCACCCTCTGTATAAAAAGTTTGCCCCTTGGGTTCCCTTTTATTCTTTCCCCTCTAACCTTAAACTGATGCCCTCTAGTCCTCGATACCTCAACCCTGCAAAAAAGACTGAGCGCATTCACCCTATCCATGCCTCTCATGATCTTATACATTTCTAGAAGATTCCGCTCCCCCCACCAGAGTCCCCTACGCTCTGAAGAAAAAAGTTCTAGCTTGCCCGACCTGTTCGCTATAACTCAGAACCTTGAGTCCTGGCAGCATCCTTGTAAATTTCTTCTGCATTCTTTCAAGTTTAATAACATCCTTCCTATAGCAAGGTGACCAGAACTAAACTCAATACTCCAAGTGCAGCCTCACCAATGTCCTGTACAACAGCAACAGAACTTCCCCACCACCTGATGAAGGAGCAGTGCTCCGAAAGCTACTGCTTCCAATTAAACCTGTTAGACTATAACTTGATGTTGTGTGATTTTTAACTTTGTATTTCCCAACTTCTATACTCAATGCCCTGACTGATGAAAGCCAGTGCCAAAAGCCTTCTTCACTGCCCTGTCTGCCTGTGACTCCACTTTCAGATAACCATGCACGTGAACTCCAAGGTCCCTCTGTTCCAGCGCACTCCTTAAGGCCCTACCACTCACCCTGAAACTCTTACCTTGATTTGACCTTCCAAAATGTAAGACCTCACACTTATCTATATTAAACTCCATTTGCCATTTCTTGGCCCAATTCCCCAGCTGATCAAGATCCTGCTGCAATTTCTGATAACATAGAACAGTACAGCTCAGAACAGGCCCTTCAGCCCCCGACGTTGTGCCGACCATTGATCCTCATGTAAGGTAAACCTAATGTACGAACCCTCAAATTTCTGTGACCATATGCATGTCCAGCAGTCTCTTAAATATCCCCAATGACCTCGCTTCCACAACTGCTGCTGGCAACGCATTCCATGCTCTCACAACTCTCTGCGTAAAGAACCTGCCTCTGACAACCCTTCTATACTTTCCGCCAAACAGCTCAAAACTATGACCCCTCATGTTAGCCATTTCTGCCCTGGGAAAAAGTCTCTGGCTATCAACTCTATCTATGCCTCTCATTATCTTGTATACCTCAATTAGGTCCCCTCTCTTCGTTCTTCTTTCTGATGAAAAAAGTCCGAGCCCAGTCAACCTCTCTTCGTAAGATAAGCCCTCCATTGCAGGCAGCATCCTGGTAAACCTCCTCTCCAAAGCATCCACATCTTTCCTATAATAGGGCAACCAGAACTGGACACAGTATTCCAAGTGCGGTCTAACCAAAGTTTTATAGAGCTGCAACAAGATCCTCATGATAGTGTTAAGCACATTAGTCAGAGGGAAATGGGTTTGGGTGGGTTACTCTTCGGAGGGTCGAAGGGCCTGTTTCCACACTGTAGGGAATCTAGTCTAATCATTAGTAGAGGGGTCAATAAACAGGAGGCATAGACTTAAAGTAAAATGCAAAAGGCTATGCTGAGAGTTAAAGAGAACTCTGCCTGTAAGGGTGTTTTAATCAGAAACTCTCCTAACATTTAAACAGTATTTAGATGTTAACTTGTATTGCCATAGTCTCCAGAGCTACAGGGCAAGAGCTGAAAAATGGGATTCCTATGATCAGATCTTTAACCAACACAGATACAATGGGCCCAACGGGCTTCCTCTGGGGTCTAAGTGTTTGAATCCACTTAAAGAAAACTTCTGCTGCTTCAGTAGTGGAAGTTGGACAAGCTATCCAACAAATGAACCGGACCACTTTTTAAAGAATTTCCTGGATGCCCATTTACACTCACATTTCCCTGTAAAACCGTCAAATTTTTGTTCAGCTGCTGGCGTTCTTCAAGGACCAATGGTATCAACTCCTGGTCATCTCGGGCCTTCAGATCTGAAAGCAAGGTGGTTAAAACTTAGTAATAAATAAACACTTTAAAACTACCCAAGAAATTCAAAGGCTTTTTTGTTTAGTTTCAGGTTATTTAAATTGTCCAATAGCCAGAATATAGCAGTTCTAACTAGTCCACAAATTTGTAGGGCTATATCAAACATGAAGTGCTCAGTATCTACCCACAATGTTTCAATCTCATTCACTTCTGCTTGACTCACTCATATCGTCACCATTCTTTTAAGCAGAAGTTTACAGCACAGAACCCAACTATTCAGACCACAGGTTAGCTTAGTGTTTAACCTTTCCTCATAGCTCAGGCCCTCCAGCCCAGGTAGCATTCTGGTGAATCTCCTCCATTCCTTCTCTAATGCAATCACATCTTTCCTAGAATGTGGTGACCAGAACTGCACACAGAACACCAGAACTAACCAACATAAGCTTCCTCCCACCTCACTTCATCTCATTCCTTTCATACAAACACTGGAGCTGAGGTAAGCCTCGGTCCCACGAGCCTGCTCTGCCATTCTAAGTTATGGTTGATCATCTACCTCCACCATTTTCTCATGCTATCTGCTTATCCCTTGATAGCACTGCTATCTGGGTAGTATTGATCTCTGACTTGAACCAGCTCAATGATTTGAGTTTCCACAACCCTTTGGGGTTGAGAATTCCAATACAGAATTGGGTAGTGCAGTCTCTCTGTCTCTGCAAAGGGCAATCCCACCATCCAGAATTAGTCTGGTGAACCACTACTGCACTCCCTTCCATAGCAATTTTATCTTTATTCTATAAAAAAGACCTAGATTAGAACATCTATAATACTGGCCTCAATTATTTTACGTTATCGAGTTCCACATTCTCAACACTGTCCAGATAAAAACATTTCTCCTGATCTCCCGAATGGAATACTTTGTGACGATCTCATATTTATGGCACCCCGAGTTGGTCTCTGCAGTAAATTATCTATTCAATCAAACCCTTTCATGGTTTTATAGATCACTCTATGAAGTCTCGAGGTCAGCCTTCTCTTGTTGAATATTTTGACTTTGATGTACTAGCACTTAATCTGCAACAATTTGTAATTATACAGACTCCTCAATAAGAGAGGACCCAAGAATCTTGTGGGATGGTGGTAGTGTTCCCACCACTAGGCCTGAAGGTCTGGGTTCAAATTCCACCTTTCATACTGTGTCTGAACTGGTCAATCAAAGCAAAATAAAAAGGCCTTTGCAATTCCCTGAGGAGATATGGGCGTGCAGCTGGAGTTGGAATGGTAGGTAGACGTACCAAGGCAAGGTTAGATAAAAGATTGGTCAGGAGGATGTTGGGAAAGCAAAGGGTAATAAGGACAGGAGTTTCAGGAAGGGAGAACCTGATGGCTGGTGGGTCTGGTATTGACGATGGGCCATGGGCACAGGGATACAGAAACATGGAGTACTTCATAAGCAGAGATCACATTCTGGAGTCTGAAGCCAGTTGAAAATTAAATGCCACACTTGCACAACTTCTCAAGGGAGGTTGTACCATATTGTTGAGGTATCAAACACTTTATCAAATAAAATTCTTTGCCAGAAAAGAAAGGCTTAATGCAGACATTGGGTTCAATCAGCAGATAACTATGCATTCACCTCAACTGTGCTATCTCATCTGTCTGTTGCAGAGCAGAGTTACTTTGGGCTGTTTGAACCACCAGTTATCAGAGAGGATTTAACAAACCAATTTTGTAGATGGAAGGCATATCAGTGTTATATGAGCTTCTCTATGTGCTTCACTCCACATGAAGAGCTCTGGTAACATCAGGAAGACACTGGAACATCAGACATAAGAGCAGGAGTAGACCATTTCCGTCTATTCTGCCTTTCATTAAAATTATTGCTGATCTGGTCGTGATCTTAGCTCCACTTTCCTGTCTGACCCCCATAATCTTTGACTCCCTTATCTGACAAAAATCTACCTACTTCAGCCTTGAACAAAGACCCAGACTCTGTTACCTTCTGCAGAAGAGAATTCCATATTCGAACAATTCACAGAGAAGACATTTCTCCTCATCCCCGTCTTTAAGGGGAGATCTTTTATTCTCAAAACAAGTTGCTTGCTCAACATAGTCGTGTTGCTACAATCCAATGAGTTTAGAGGAAGAATTAGCACAGAACCAGGCTATTTAGCCTAACTGCTCTATGCAACTGCTCCACACAAACCTCCTCTCAATCTATCTACAGATCCCTTTGTGCTTTTATCCCTCATTTAATTTCTTCTTAGGTGCATTTCTGCCATTCACCTTAACATAGGAGTGAGTTCCACATTCTCGTGTGCTTCCAACTTCCTCTTTAATTCCCTATCGAATTTATCAGTGGTACCTCATGTTAGACTCTCCCGCAGGTTGGTTTAAAATAGCCCACACTTGGAGGTCATTAAAAGCAACACAAAGAAAATGCCGAAGATTGACAAAACGATATCAATGCCAAATATAAAAGTAGAACTCTGATTACTATTGTACATTGATTCCAACTCGAACAAATCTTTTTCTGACGACTGCAGCTCTTCCAAAAGTGAAGCAAGTGGAGCCAGGTTGACGTGGCGTCTACTTAATAACCTTCCATCTTCCTCACGTGGCTGAATGCAACTCAATCTGTTCTTGATTTCTTTGTATTCATCTTTCAGACCATCAATGTACTTCCTCACAGCTTCCAGCTGAAGTAGTTCACTGAAGTCATTATGATGGTGCCTCTCTGACTGGGGCTTGTAAATGGTGCTTGGCACATTTCTGGGGAGATGCCACCACCAAAATCTGGCGGTCCGTCCACATGCTGTTACGTTTCGTGTCAGCCGGCAAACGCGTCTGCAGGTCCTCCCAAGGTGACCCTGCCTCCGGAGGGAGTTGCTGATGAACCAACTGAGTCCATGTTCCATAATCTGAACAATCTGTCAAGCTCAGGAAGAGGAGGGTATGGTCATCTGAGAGAGTCAGGAGAGATAGCAGATTAGTTGCGGGCTGAACACAAACAGTGTATTGACATATACTCGGCATGCAACATTTTGAAAAACCTCACAGTTGGAGTGGAAGTTTATCAGCAAAATGGTCAAGAGAAGTGGGGTTGATCTCCTTGCAAAGTGAAGGTTAATGGTAGATTTAACCTCATTGTTCACAATAAGGAAGGGGGTTGATATGCAAGAAGAAACAGTTTCCATTTCCAGAGTATCAGTAACCAGAAGGGACAGTTATAAAAATCTTAAGGGATTGGAGTAAAAATAGGCCTTTCGCCCATTCAATGAGATCACGGCTGACTTGATTATCCTCAGCTCCACTTTCCTGTCATTTCCCTTGATTCCTTTACTGATTAAAAATCTCTCAGCTTTAAATGTACTTAATGAGTCAACCTTAACAGCCCTCTGTGGTAAAGAAATCCACAGATTCACCACCATCTGAGAGAAGGAACTCCTGCCCACCTCTGTATCAAATGTGCAAGTCCCGAAAAGTCAGCACTTAAGTGGAGAATTACTGTTCTTTTCTCCACTGTCTTATGATCTTTAATGCAGTCACTAATGAAAGTATGTTTCACACAGTAACTATCGACATGGGACCAGATAAATATAGTTTGGCCATTTGCTCCCTTGAGTCTGTTCCACCATCCAAATAGATCATGGCTGACCCACCTCAACTTTTTCCCCATATCCCTTAATATCTACTGATCTCAGTTTTGACTATATTCAATGAATGAACCTCCACAAATTCCCAAGATTCACCTTCCTCTGGATGAAGAAATTCCTCACCTCAGTCCAAAATGACCTGTGCCTTATTGTGAGACGATATATCTGGTTCTAGACCACAAAGCCAGGGAGGCATCCTTTGTGCCTTTACCCTGTCTGTCCTACACACATTTTGTACTCTTCAACGAGATAATTCCTCATTCTTCTAAACTCCAGAAAATACAGGTCCACTCTCATCAAAACCTCCTCATTGGGCATTCTTAACGTGGAAGAGATATATTTTGTGAACTTCTATTGCTATTCGTTAATGGGTAGTATATCCTTCCTTAGCAAGGAGACAAAAAATTTATTTTTCTTTTCAATAATCAAGGCAAGTATGTTTAACAAAAATGTACCACGCATAAGGCAGGTGAAAATGCACACAAGGCTACATATTTTAATGTACTGAAGATTTTTCTGTATAAATCGATCCATCCCTTTCTGCTAATAAACTCTGTCAACTACCTGGATTATACCAGTATTGAAAGTGTTTTTTTTAAATACTGAAATGCAGCACAACTATTATTTCAATCATAACTTTATTGACCTTTAGTAATTCCGCTTTCCATCTGAACATAACTGAACAGAAATAATGAATTGAAACCAGACTGGGAATTTACAAGAAAAACATGTTAATTTTTTATCCTATTAACATCTTTAACTGCTTTGTGACCCATTAAACTATCCAATGTACAAAATTTTGTAGGTGTTGTGTCACATTGACTCTGGGAATTGCTATAACATGTAGTTTTGTGGAGGTCCTGATAATTGCTGCAGTTTAAGGAGGGCCACTAATGATCAATAAAAGTGTCCTAAAGACCATTCCTAAAGATCTACCTTTAAAATGAGTTCTCGCGATGTATTAAGAAATAAACAGTTTTTATCTTAACCAAGTGTGCAGGATTTTAATGGACGCGAAAGCAGGATGAGGAGCTTTTAGGGAGTTATATGTGCAATTAGTCAACTACAGATTGACACTCCCAATGTTGTTTTCCTAATGAGAGATAATAGAGAGGGAGAGCAAAACTTGAATTTAGCCATGGAATTTATTATGTGTTCAGTGCATATCCCAAGGAGGTAATTCTATTGTGAAAGAGAGGGAATACTGGGAGTAACTTTAGGGGGAAGGAACACCAGGTGGTAACTTTAGGGGGAAGGAGGGACAGAATTTCAGGGTAACTTTAGGGGGAAGGAAGGATGGAACATTAGGGGGTAAGTAACTTTAGGGGGAAGGAATATCAGGGGGTAACTTTAGGGGGAAGGAATATCAGGGGGTAACTTTAGGGGGAAGGAATATCAGGGGGTAACTTTAGGGGGAAGGAATATCAGGGGGTAACTTTAGGGGGAAGGAATATCAGGGGGTAACTTTAGGGGGAAGGAATATCAGGGGGTAACTTTAGGGGGAAGGAATATCAGGGGGTAACTTTAGGGGGAAGGAATATCAGGGGGTAACTTTAGGGGGAAGGAATATCAGGGGGTAACTTTAGGGGGAAGGAATATCAGGGGGTAACTTTAGGGGGAAGGTCGGGAACAGAAGGACCAGCAGTTCATCATAGTGACTGTTTGTGTACACAATGAGAATCTGCGTCAACAAATACTGTATGCAGCACACACTCAAACCCGACACCCTGTCAATACCTTGACAATAGGGCCACCAGTCACCAAGACCCCATCCCCAATCCCACTCCCTCTGCCCCTCCCCCTCCACGCTCCTTACCTCAGGAGTATGCGCACAGCTCGTGAAGCCCGGAGCACTCTGGGAAATGTTCTCAGAAACTACATGTCCCGGCAGGCTGTGCGACGGGAGTCTACTTCCGGAACCTCAGCCCAGACCAGCTCCTTTCAGACATGGCAGTCCCAAGGAGACTGCAGTGCCAAGGTCAATGAGATCCTGGAGAGAGCAGGGTCATGGTGACACTTGGGGTGTTGTTCAAGTGGAACGCGAACTACACCCATCAATCACCAGTTCAGTGAATCAGCAATATACTACTTATAACTCCACACTCTGCTTCTGACTGCATAATAATCTAATTCCTTTTTGAAAGCCTTGATTAAACCTACACCAACCCCCACACTCCCCCCAACACTCTCAGACAGGACATTCCAAACCCTAACCATTCAAGTGATTCTGCCTCAAACTCTCAGACACAAATGGGAACTGTTTCTATCCATTCTGTCCAGTAATTTTGAATATGTCAATCGAGTTTCCTGTCCTCCAAGGAAAAGAGTCCTAACATTTCTGACCTATCTTTATACTGAAGTTCCTGAAGCTTGGAAGCATCTTGGAGGGTGTGGAGTCCTCTCCACAACATCCAAGACTGTCACATACAAAAGTAAGGCAAGCAGACTGTACATGATACTTCACCTGAGGACAAACTAGTATCTTATTGAAGTTGAATTCAAGTTGCTCCATTCATTCATGGGATGTAGACTTGGCTGGTTGTGCCATCATTTATTGACTATCTCTAGTTGTCCTAGAGAAGCTGGTAGTGAATTTCATGATGTTGTAATCGATGTCCACTTAATAAAGCCCAGGAGACTGTATACTTTATTAACCATGGTCTTATTTCATTTCTGTACAGAGATACCTCAATTATCCGGCATTCGTTTA
This sequence comes from Chiloscyllium plagiosum, assembly GCF_004010195.1. Taxonomy (NCBI): domain Eukaryota; kingdom Metazoa; phylum Chordata; class Chondrichthyes; order Orectolobiformes; family Hemiscylliidae; genus Chiloscyllium; species Chiloscyllium plagiosum. The sequence goes on along the minus strand of NC_057721.1, from coordinate 1,384,223 downwards.
TCCGAATTTTGGATTATCCGGCAAGATCACAAGGTCCCGATGCTTGACTAAACTGTATAATCTGGCACTCGATTATCCGAACATTCGATCATCCAACAAAACATTCCCCACCTGTGTTGTTCGGATAATCAAGGCCCCTCTGTACTCCTGTCCTTCTTTTTGCATTGACTAGTTTATTGATTTTTTTTATTGTTCAATTATTTGAAAGATTATACACCCTGCCCCTTCTGGTCTGCCACCCCTTTACTTTATACAGTGGCTCAGTGGTTAGCACTGCTGTTTCACAGCACCAGGGACCCAGGTTTGATTCCACCCTTGGGTGACTGTGTGGAGTTTGCACATTCTCCCGTGTCTGTGTGGGTTTCCTCTGGGTGCTCTGGTTTCCTCCCAGAGACCAAAGATGTGCAGGTTAGGTGGATTGGCCATGCTAAATTGCCCATTAGTGTCCAGGGATGTGCAGGTTAGTTGGACTAGCTATGGGAAATGTGGGGTTACAGGTAAAGGGTAAGGGGTAGGTCTGGGTAGGATGCTGTTCAGTGGGTCAAGGACTCAAAGAATCAAATGGTCTGCTTTTACACTATAGGGATTTTATGATTCTATATTGTCTCTCCACTTTCACTCTACAACAATGAATCACCACATTGAAATTAATCTGTCACTTGGCCACTTATTCAACCTATTTGTTTATGCCCTTTCAAAATTTGACACTATCCTTCTCACAGCTTCAAGATGTTGTATCATTGGCATTGCTGTGTGAGCTGGACTGGGAATGAGATGAGGGTAGAATTTTCCAGTGGAGGCAACCACTGGAAAATTGTGATCACTGGTAACACAAAGAGCTAAGGCAAGGGCAGCAATGGAATATGTTGGAGACCCTCATTAGAAGATAGCCAGAGAACCATAATGTCCCTACAACATGGAAGCAGGCTATTTGGCCCTTTGAGTCTACAGCAACCCTTCAAAGACCATTCCACCATGCGCACCCATCCCCCACGCCTATAATCCTGCAATTCCGACAGCTAATTCCCCCTAGCCTGCACATCTCTAGACTCAATGGGCAATTTAGAATGGCCAATCCACTTAGCCTGCGCATTTTTGCATTGCTAGAGGAAAGTGGAGCACCCAGAGGAAATCCCCGCAGACACAGGGAGAATGTGCAAACTCTACACATTCAGTCACTCAAGATGGAATCAAGCCTGGGTCCCTGGCGCTGTAAGGCAGCAGTGCTAACCACTGAGCCACCATAAAAGTCATCAAGAAATCCAACAGGGAATCCAGGAGAAACTCAGTTACCCAAAACTGGTTGAGAATCTGGAACTTGCTACCACAGGAAGTGGTTGAAGAGGTTGAATAGAGTCATAGAGTCATACAGCACAGAAACAGACCCTTCAGTCCAACTCATCCATGCCAATCAGACATCCCAATCTGACCCGGTCCCATTTTCCAGAAAATGGCCCTATCCCTTTAAACTCTTCCTAGTTATATACCTTTCCAGATGCTTTTTAAAGGTTGGAATTATACCTACCTCCACAACCTCCCCTGGCAGAAAGTTCTGAAGATATTTATAGAGAGGTTAGAATTATGAGGGATTTTGATGCATTCAACAGGAGAAAAAGCTTTATTAATGTTAAGAGATTTAAAGAGATGTTATAATTTGGACCATGACTTTAAATTTAGGTTTTAAAAAAGAAGTGAAAGTGAGTACTGCAGATGCTGGAGATTAGAGTTGAGAGTGTGGTGGAATATCGCATTTTGGGCAAAAGCCCTTCATTAGGAATTCCTGATGAAGGGCTTTTGCCTGAAAGGTTGATTTTTCTGCTCCTCAGATGCTGCCTGAGCTGCTGGCTTTTCCAGCACCACACTCTCGACTTTAAAAAAGGGGGTCAAGTGATTATTCCAAATTCTGACCAACATTAAGCCTGAGTTTCTATAAGCAAAGTGTGAGGTTCTCACACCAGGGAACAAAGGCAAGGACAGCAGTGCTAACAGTGAATAGACTTAATGACTCCAAGATTTGTGGGTAAGAGAAGCAGCTGTTCGTGTGGATAGTACAGGTGCGTTTGACAGGAGGTTAGACAAGTGCATGAAGGAGAAGGGAATAGATGGTAATCATTATAGATGATGGGAGACACTAGTGCAGTACAAACTGTGGCATGGACTGGTCGAATAAATGACCTGTTTCTGTGTCATATATTCTATGGTGGTGGCAGTATCGGGCTTGTTGAATTTGGTGGTTATCTAGATGTCCAGTGCAAGGCAGCAGCTGGGGGCTTGACCCGGGATTCTTGGTGAGTTCCTGATGCCTGGACCGAAGGTGAGACTGAGGCCTGGCGGGAACAACACCTGGATCGGGTCTGAGATCCCACGAGCGGCAGTCCCCAGTCGTTTGCAGCGGTGACAAGAGCAGGGGAGATTGAGCTGGTGCGGATGAAAGCGTACCAGAGCAGAGGAGATCAAGCCCTCGTAGGAAGTGCATTCTCATCATGGCAAAGCACTTCAGAAAGCCTGCAATGGCTGAACGTTTCGTTCCATTTCTTTACTTTTTGACACTAAGAAGGACTGTTGGACTATAACCTGGTGTTGTGTGATTTTTAACTTTGTACACCCCAGTCCAACACCGGCATCTCCGAATCATAAGAAGGACTGTAATGTTTAACTTTAACTTTATGTCTTTACTTTTTTTACACTATACTAAGGGTGACTTTTAACTTTGTTCCTTATTTCTTTGTACCTTGTTCCTACGCTTTTGAACCTGGGTACTTGTACTTAAGATGGTGCTGTGTGTGGTGACATTGAAAACTCTTCACTGTACTTTTGTACTTGAGTACATGTGACAATAAGGATTAAATCTAATCTAAATCTAAAGGTAACACCACTTACGTAATGTGACAGTGTTTGAATTTGATAAAAATGTGCAGCTGGAAAGGCACAGCAGGTCAGGCAGCATCAGCAGAGCAGGGAAGTCAACATTTCGAGTCGGGACCCTGCATCAGTACTGGGGAGGGGGAAGCGAGCTCAGAAACGAGTAGAGGGAGGAGGGGTGGGGCTGGGGGAAAGGTGGGTGGGATGGTGGTGGGTGGATGCAGATAAGGGGTTACTGTGATTGGTCGGTAGGAAGGGTGGAGAGGATAGGTGAGGAGGAAGATGGACAGGTCAGGTCCAGTCAAGGAGGCAGAGAAGAGAGGGAAGGCTGGACATGGGATGAGGTTGGAGAGGGGAGATTTTGAAGCTGGTGAACTCTATGTTAAGGCCTTTGGGCTGTCAGCCTTTGAGGCGGAATAGTGTTTGGATTTGGCTGTTTTAACGGCAGACAAGATCCTAGATCAGAATTAACTGAGCCCGATGTTGACTATGATTCCAACCTTACAAATTTGGTGGCAGGGAATTTAAGGTAACGGGTTTGATTTTCCAAATGTTTAATTGGAGGAAATTGCCATTCATTCAAAATAGTTATGTCAGGTCAGCTGTCTGGCAGTAGATGCAGTTGATGGGTCAAGGCAGATGGTGGAGCTATTGAGCTGGGTGTCTGCAGTGGATGTGTGGCCCCTTAGCCCATCAGAGAAAGGGAGGTGGGCTTTTTGCTGGGCTGGCTTGACAATGGAGAGTCAGAAGAAGGATGGAAGGATGTGATACAGGAAGGATGTAATCGCACTGGAGGGGGTACAGAGGAGGTTCACCAGGATGTTGCATGGGTTGGAAAAATTGAGCCAGAAGGAGAGACTAGGTAGGCTTGGATTGTTTTCTTTGGAGCAGAGAAGACTGACAGGGGACATGATTGAGGTGTATAAGTTTATGAGAGGGGTATAGACAGGGTGAATAGAGAGCAGCTGGTTGAGAGGTCAATCACAAGGGGGCATAGTTTTAGGATAACAGGCAGGAGATTCACAAGGAGTTTGGGGAAAAAAAAACCTTTCCATTCAGCAAGTGGTCGGAATTTGGAATGCACTGCCTGGGAATGTAGTGGAGGCTGGAAACCTTACAATCTTCAAAAATATTTGGATGAGAACTTCAAATATCATAAAATTCAAGGATATGGAACAAGGGCAGAAAATTGGGATTAGCATATTTTTTGTGGTAGTTATGTTGGTTCTGACCTGATGGGCTAAACGCCCTTTGCTGCACTCTGAATCTATAGCAAAAGTCATTGCGCTCAAAACATTAACTCTGTCTCTCTCCAATGGCTGCCAGACCAGCTGAATTTCTCCAGCAGACTCTTGTTTTTATTTCAAATATTCAGCATCTGCAGTATTTTGCTTTCATTGACTAGTGGTGTTTGCTGGCTTAATACAGTGGGACTAGGTTAGTGACAAGGGGGAGTGATTGGGTCAGTCTTGGGGGGGGGGCATTGGCTGGGGAGGAGTAGATTGGTGATGAAGGGATGAGTTTGAAAGAGGGTTCTTATGGAGGGAAGATGAGTGATGTTGGCTCCTGGGGACTGGGGTTGTAGGGGGTGGATGGTTTGGAAAATCATGCACTCGAGTCTGATGGGTTGGGACATTGAACAGTATAGAACAGATATTGGCTGACAGCAGAGTTAATGACTTACAATAAATCTCAAAGTGGTGTTTCAATTACTGATTGAGTAATTGATTGTTTTTGTATGTACCGAGATACAGTGAAAAGTGTTGTTTTCCATGCTATACAGGCAGCTTGCACCGTACAAGGTGCAACAGGGTTATCAGAATACAGTTTTACAGCTGTTCAGAAGGTGCAAAGACAGACAGAGATCAGAATTAATGTTTGAGAGATCCATTCAAAAGTTTGATAACAGTGGGTAAAAAGCTGTTCTTGAATCTATTTGATGGAAGAGAGTATAACTGGGGTGGGACGGGTCTTTGATTATGCTGGCTTCTTTCCCAAGGCACAGGGAAGTATGGATGGAAGGCTGGTTTGTGTGATGGACTGGGCTATGTTCACAACCCGCTATGGTTTCTTGCGATCTTGGCAAGAGCAGTTGCCATACCACGCTGAGAAAGCATCCTAATGGTGCATGTATGAAAATTGTTAGGACATGCTGAATTTCCTTAGCCACCTGAGGAAGTGGAGACATTGTTGTGTTTTCTCGACTGTTGTCTTTACATAGGTGGACAGGGACAGATTGTTGGTCCAGAATTAATCTGGAGGGGCTGGAGAAAAGGGCAATAAAGAGCATTAAATAAACCAAATTGTTGAGTTACTACAGTCACTGTGTGAAGGTTTAGACTATGAACCAGGCAGTTTTCCTCAGGCCAGTCAAACTGTTGCCAAATTTCTATCATGTGTGAAGAATGATCCCACAAAACAGAGCCAGTGTTTTTTTTTTGTAGCTTCTAGTGTGACCTTGCATGTCACTGTTCCAGATTGATTAAAACCACAGCATATTTTACAGATGGTACACCTGCACTGTAACATTAAATGCAGAGTACAGAAGTTACCACTTAGTTTGACAACACTTAGTTGAGTATAACAGCAGTGTTGTGTTAACCAATCTATTGTAAGTTGTGAGCAGTTTTGGAACGCCCCCTGTTCAGAGATTTGAATTTATTTCCTCTGCCCTCTTTCCGAAAACAGTCACCTTTTCATAGAATCCCTACAGTGGCGAAGCAGGCCATATGGCCTATTGAGTCCAATGCAGCCCGCCAAAGAGCATCCCACCCAGAACCATCCCCCTGCTCCCTCCCACCCAGCCTTATTCCCTGTAACCCTACATTTCCCATGAATAATCCACCTAACCCCCACATCCCTGGGTACTATGGGTAATTTAACATGGCCAATCCACCTAACCTGCACAACATTAAACTGTAAAAGGAAACTAGTTTTGGTAAAAGGACCAGTTTTTGTCCCCACACCTCAGGAAGGACATACTGGCACTGGAACGTGTCCAGCGGAGATTCACACGGATGATCCCTGGAATGACAGGTCTAACATATGAGGAACGGCTGAGGATACTGGGATTGTATTCGTTGGAGTTCAAAAGATTAAGGGGAGACTTAATAGAGACATACAAAATAATACATGGCTTGGAAAAGGTAGATGCTAGGAAATTGTTTCAGTTAAACGAGGAGACTAGGACCCGTGGACACAGCCTTAGAATTAGAGGGGGTCATTTCAGAACAGAAATGCGGAGACATTTCTTCAGCCAGAGAGTGGTGGGCCTGTGGAATTCATTGCCACGGAGTGCAGTGGAAGCCAGGACGCTAAATGTCTTCAAGGCCGAGATTGATAGATTCTTGTTGTCATAAGGAATTAAGGGCTACGGGGAGAACGCTAGTAAGTGGAGCTGAAATGCGCATCAGCCATGATTGAAGTGGACTCGATGGGCCGAATGGCCTTACTTCCACTCCTATGTCTTATGGTCTTGTGGTCTTATAGAGCACCCAGAGTAAACCTGTACAGGTGTGGGGAGAATATGCAAAACCCACACAGACAGTCGCTCAAGGGTGGAAGTGAACCCAGGTCCCTGGCGCTGTGAGCAAAGCAACCCTGAACCACTGAAAAAGTGCTTTGGGTACTTGTACACCCAGGCTTATTCATTCAGGGTGAACACAGTATTTATTGCCCACGTTTATAATTGACCTTCACCACGTGGTAGTGAGCGACCAAGCTGAGTGGTTTTCTGGGCCATTTCGAAGTGTAACTCAGAGTCAGCCATATTGCCCTGTCTCTGGAGTCCCACAAAGACCAGACCAGGCTTGGACAGAAGATTTCCTTCCCTGAAGGACATGAAGGGAACCAGAGGGAAACCAGATGGTTTTCGAATCAATCTGGTAGTTTTATAATGAGGCTAACATTTAATACAGGTTTATTCTATTACTTAATTGAGTTAAACTCTCCCAGGTAGTCATGGTGGGATTTGAACTCTTCTCTCTGGATTAGCCTGGGCCTCTCAATCGTTGTGACAGTGACCCAGCCACTATGCTGCCCTCCTCTAAAGGTTCTCCAGGAAGCCAAGCCACAGATAGAACCCAGTATCTAACCAGGAACTGCATTATATATTCAGCTTTATGAAAATGATGACCTGAGCATCTAGAATACCAAAATACCATCAATACATCTCCTGTCCCACCAAATGTCCAAACACCCTTGATCATTGCTATACAACCATCAAATTCCCCATCCAATTTTGGAAAATTAGATCACAATGCTGCGCTACCCCAGCGCACTTTGTACAGTATGATTTACCTGTATAGCACGCAAACCAACACTTTTCATTGCATCTCGGTACATGCATTTTGGTAAAACTAACAGGGGCAGCACTTGTACAATTAATGGTAGGGCCTTGGGTAGTGTTGTCGAACAGAGAGACTTAGGAGTTCAGGTACATAATTCTTGTCGGGAATTGAACCCGGGTCTCCGGCGCTGTGAGGCAGCAGTGCTAATCACTGTGCCACCGTGCCGCCCATAATGGTAGGGCCTTGGGTAGTGTTGTCGAACAGAGAGACTTAGGAGTTCAGGTACATAATTCTTTGAAGTTTGCATCACATATAGACAGGGTGGTTAAAAGGCATTTAGCACGCTTGACTTCATTGCTCAGTCCTTTGAGTAGAGGAGCTGGGGAGTCAAATTGAGGTTGTACAGGACATTGGTGGGGTCTCTTCTGGAGTATCACCATTACCTGTGAGGACACCACCCACTGTGTACGTGACAGGTACTCATGTGACTTAGCCAATGTTGCCTATCTGTAGGCAAGGATGCCCTGAGGCATGGTACATTGGCGAGACCAAGCAGACATTATGACAACGGATGAAGGGACACCGCACAACAATCAACAGACAGGGGTGGGACCCAAGATGGCGGCGACCCAGCAAGTCTGAGTCTATAGTGCTCCTCCCAAGACTTGGGTAAAGTGGGTCACCCACCACCACCACACTCACCAAATCATTCATAATATCTGTTTAATTTAATTAGTTGCTTAGTATTACATTTAAACAATCTAATATTTAGTAAAAATGACCAAAGGGAAGGGAGCCCGCAGCTCTCAGCAAGCAGGAACCCCTCCCCCACCCTCTCCAGCTGCAGCTGAGGCGTCCACAGCTGCCCCGGGGGACTTACCAACAGTGACAAGCCTTGTGGAGATGATCTCCAAGCTGGATATGAAGATCGCTGCTTTCATTGAAGAATCCCAAAATCGATGGGACTCACTCTCGGCCGCGCTGCAGAAGCACGACCGAGACATCCAGGAAATTGAG
>NC_057721.1:1365470-1373335 GCF_004010195.1 Chiloscyllium plagiosum | reverse complement strand
GGGTAGATATTTAGCATTTCTTGCAAAGAAAAAAAAGGCCCCTCAGACGATTATGTCTATTAAGGAAAGTACGGGTATTTTGACTCATGATCATAAGAAGATTAATGCGACCTTTAGAGAATTCTATTCTGAGTTATATAAATCACAGGATTGTGAAGATAGGGCGAAGAGGATGCAGTCATTTTTTAAAAATTTGACTTTTCCAGACCTAACTCCGGAACAAGTATCGGTCCTAAATGCTCCTCTTACACCCCAAGAAATAGTTGATGCAATTAGGCACCTTCAAAATGGTAAGGCGCTGGGCCCAGATGGCTTTCAAGCTGAATTCTATAAAGAATTTACAGAAATACTGGTTGGTCCACTTATGGACATGTATAACTATGCATATAGTCAGGGCTGTCTCCCGCCTTCGTTGAAAGAGGCAAATATCTCTCTTATCCTTAAAAAAGGAAAGGACCCAGAAGATTGTACATCATACAGACCAATATCCTTGCTAAATGTAGATTTTAAAATCCTCTCTAAAACGTTAGCACTGAGATTAGAAAGGATACTGCCATATATTATAAAGGAGGATCAGACGGGGTTTATTAAGGGCCGTAGATCATCCAATAATGTTAGAAGGGCTCTGAATATGATTCAAGCTTGTCATCAGGGAAAGATACCAGGAGTAGTAGTTTCATTAGACGTGGAAAAGGCATTTGGTAGGGTTGAATGGTCATATTTGTTTTACACATTGGAGAGGTTTGGCGTTGGACAGGTGTTTACCAAATGGGTCTCAACATTGTCTCGTGATCCCAAAGCAGTTGTGGTTACCAATGGATTAGGTTCGGATAGCTTCAGTGTGGGTAGGGGCTGCCGTCAGGGATGTCCCTCTCGCCATTGTTATTTATGCTAATAATTGAACCACTAGCAGAAGCTATACGAGTTGATCCTAATATAACGGCCCCGAGGATTGGTACAGGTAAACATAAAATTACCCTTTGTGCAGATGATGTTCTTCTATTCCTCAGTAATCCTCTGATGTCCGTACCTCGCCTAATCCAAGTTATTAATACATTTAGCGCATTCTCAGGCTATAAAATTAATTTTTCAATATCGGAGGCTATGCCAATGGGTGGCCTTGCTATGATACCCCACTTAGTGGACGGATCCCTTTTTCCCTTTCGTTGGGTCCCTGGAGGGCTTCTTATATTTAGACATTTTTATTACCCCAGTATTTGGTCAGTTGTACAAGGCTAATTTTATGCATTTACTGGAAAGGATAAGGCAGGACCTCCAGCGATGGGGAGACCTTCCAATTTCCTGGTTGGGTAGAATAGCACTAGTTAAAATCAATGTCCTGCCCCGTCTCCTTTTCCCCAATGAGAATGATTCCGGTGATGCTGCCGAGGCTGGCACTACGTAAATTATATGGCTGGCTGGGTTCCTTTATCTGGAATCATAGATGGCCCCTCATTAAGCTGAAGAAGCTACAGCTTCCACAGACAAGGGGAGGATTGGACTTCCCAGATTTTAGGAAATATCAGTTAAGTTCCCTATTAAGTTACATAGCTGATTGGGTCTTGTCTGATCCACAATCAATCTGGTTGGACATCGAGGCCTCTCAAGTAAAATACCCACTTATTTACCTCTTATTTTCAGACAAGAGGAAAATCATTAAAGGCTTGGAATATAATGTGGCAAAATGAGGGTAATTCACATAAAACATCCCCCTATGCACTTTTTTATTGTATTGGTGTGAGTGTATTAGAGAGGCTTTATTTTTGTAAATTTTATATGCTCTATGCTCGGGATGTTCTGATGTCTTTTGAAGAGCTGCGTCAGAAATTCGGATTACCTAATGGAGACCTCTTTCCATACTTCCAAATTCGAGACTATATACAGAAAAAGACTACGTTATTAGATAGTCTTTATAAATCAGATAGAGAATGTAGTGTCTACGACCAGTGAGGGTATCTTCCATCAGTACTATTTATCATTTACTACATGATGAAGTATCGGGAGATATGGATAATCTGCTTAAAACATGGGATCAGGATTTGGGACTAGAAATCTCTATAGAAACGTGGAATAATATTTGGGAAAACGCTAGAAGAATTACTATCTGTAAAAGAACCCAGGCTATCCAGCTGCAGATCCGTAGATATTGGACTATAGTAGCAAGTACCCTGACAGAAATTTTAGGAACGGAAATTAAAGTGGACCCTGTATCTCTCCTTTTGGGCTTTTCGAACTTTCCCTCCCTGGACATGTACGGAAGGGACTATTTTCTATTCTCTCTTTCTGTGCAAGGAAAATATTTTGGTGAACTGGGTGGCTGAGAGCCCCCCGGACTTTCAAATTGGCACAGATTAATTATGGAATGTATTCCCCTTGACTTCCTTACAAATATGGTGCACCGAAAGACCGAATTATTTTATAAAATATGGCAGCCCTTTTTGAATTACATAAATACAGATATCTCGGTTATCCTAACAAGGGCTTTTATTTAATTGAGATTACAAACCTGGCTGGTCCGGGGCCCCTTAGGAGAGGAATCCCGCACGGATACGGGTTTTATTACATTTGATGTTAACACATTCCGAGCATGTAAGAGACTTAAATATACACTCTGGTTAGTTGTAGGTTAGATTAGTAGACAATTGAGTTTTTTTTTTCTTTTTCGGTATTTTTTCTTTTGTTAAATTTTGGCTATTGTATATTTGATTTAATTGTATATCAATGTTTGTATTTGAGAGTTTTGTTTATTTTTGTAAACTTGTAAAAATGTTAAATCTCTAATAAAAATATTTATAAAAAAAACAGACAGGGGTGTGTCAGTGAACACTTCAGCGGTCTGAGACATTCGACCACTGATCTTCTGGTCACCATCCTCCAAGGCAGACTTTGGGACAGGCAACAACGCAAAGTGGCCGAGCAGAGGCTGATAGCGAAGTTTGGTACCCACGAGGTTGGCCTAACCGGGATTTTGGATTCATGTCACACTACAGGTGACCCCACTAGACTATACACTCTCTCACAAGCACACATACACACATACTCACGCAGACCCTCTGTCGTACACATGCTCTCTCTCATACACACACATACAGACACCCCCCCACACTCACACGTACCCTCTCACAGGCTTATACTCCATCACACCCATACACACTTTACCAAGCTTTCACACATGCAAACACAAACTCTCTCACGTGCACTCACACTCACATGCACACACTCTCTCTCTCTCATGTAGGCACACACACTTATAAGTCTATGGGGTGAATTTGTATTTGCGGAACTATATTTGCAGATACATTCTATTTTGCTCAAAGAATGCACAATCTGCAGATAGTCAATGCAGGCTGGCAATACATGTATTATTTTGTAAATTCCGTTTTGGAAATAGAACCAGTCTGACTCAAGATTGGGATACAGACAGACTCTAGCCTCACACCTTCAATGCATTGTCTGAGCTGAGACGTCAACTTTTGTTATAAAACCTTAAGTTGTCTCAAGAGGTTCACTTTAAAGAAGTTCTGGAATTTTCATGGCGAAAGTGAGGACTGCAGATGCTGGAGATTAGAGTTGACAATGTGGCGCTGGAAAAGCACAGCAAGTCAGGCAGCATCCGAGGAGCAGGAGAATCAATGTTTCGGGCAAGAGCCCTTCATCAGGATTCCTGGGGCTGCCACCGAAACCTGCAACCCATTCTAAAAGATAAAAGACTTACCAATCCAGGTTTGTCCATTTCAATTGCATTACACTGTAATCTTTTCCTATAAATTCTGTGTCTTATGATCTTATACTCTACAACCACCTGATGAAGGAGCAGTGCTCTGAAAGCTAGTGCTTCCAAATAAGCCCATTGGACTATAACCTGGTGTTGTGTGATTTTTAACTTCTTCTGGAATACTGTGTCCATTTCTGGTCACCCAGTTGTAGGAAGTATATTCAGAAGAGATTTACCAGGATGTCACCAGGTATGGAAGGTTTAAGTTTGAAAGAAAGACTGGATATACTAGGACTTTTTTCACTGGAGTGTAGGAGGTGACCTTACAGAGGTTTATAAAATCATGAGGGGTATAGATAGAGTTAATGGTAGATGTCTCTTCCCTAGAATGGAAGAATTCAAGAAAAGGTGTCATATTTTTAAGGTCAGAGGAGAGAGATTTAAAGCAGCTATGAGGGACATTTTTTTTTATACAAAGGGTGCAGAATGAACTTCCTGAGGACATGGTAGATGCGGACACAGTTATGTTTAAAAGACGTTTAGATGAGTACATGAATGGGATAGGTTTAGAGGGATATGGGCCAGGAGCAGGCAGGTGGGACTAGTTTAATTTGGAATTATGTTCGGCGTGAACTGGTTGGACCAAAGGGTCTATTTCCGTGCTGTGTGACTCCATGTGACAACAGTAACCCAATCAATTAAATTATAATGTCATTCCAAAAACTGCAGTGATAGAAGAACACACCCATCCACAGCCTTGAACTTGTCTGTTTGATTTCATTCAGCGTCTTTAGCTGGATTACAGACAATATTACTTAATCGCTAAATTAATGGCACTGGGTAAAACAGCAGGCTCCTGATAGGGTATTATTAAAGAGAATTGTACACTCTATCTACAGGATATTTGGGTGGAAGGATCTTTATAGCTTCACTGTAAAGACTTTTTTGTACTGACAACCAAAGAGGATTTATTTTTGATGTGCTGCTTTTGACAGTGCTGCCATTTCGTTTGAAAGGTACAGATTTGGTAGCCCATCAAATCTTCACTGGCAGTATTCTCTCAATGCCAGTCTCAGCATCTTGCATGGTCTGTGCAAATATGGAGTGTAAGTGGGTGTTGGAGGGAGTACAGTTATCATATCTTAAGCTCAGTGTTGCTGAAGGTATTCCTTGTGTCTCTAAAGGGTTTGCACTTCCAATAACCACAGCCATGTTCCTTTGTGTTGTGATTCACACCGGGGACAGATTTTCCCTCAATCCCATTGACCCGAGCTTTCCGAGGGGTCCTTGACACCACGCTCGGTCAAATGCTGCATCAAGGGGGTGTCACCTCACCATGAGAATTCAGCTTTTTGTACTTTGTTTGGACCAAAAACTGTGATGAGTTCAGAACCAGGATGTCGCTGGTGAACCACAAACTTATTGAGAAACTGCCACTTAATAGCACCGTCAATGATCCTTTCCATCAGTTTGCTGATCTTTGAGAGTAGACTGATGAGAGTGTAATTGTCTTCCCTGGATTTTTCCTACTTTTTGTATGCAGGACATACCTTGGTATTTTTCCACATTGTCGGGTAGATGTCAGCATTGGCTAGAGGAGTGGCAAATTCTGAAGCAGATGTCTCCAGTACTATTGCCAGAATGTTTCAGGGCCAATAGCCATTGTGATATCCAATGTCTCCAACTATTTCTTGATATCACGTGGAGCAAATCGACTTAGATTGGGATCTGTAATGCTGGAGACATCAGATTCATTGAATCCCTATAGTGTGGAAGCAGGCCATTCAGCCCACCAAGTCCACACCAACCCTCCAAAGAGCATCCCACCCGGACCCACCCCCTACCCTATCCCTGTAACCTTGCATTTCCCATGGCTAACCCACTTACCCTGCACATTCCTGGACACTGTCAGCAATTTAGCATGGCCAATTCACCTAACTTGAACAACTTTGGACTATGGGAAGAAACTAGAGCACCCAACTGAAACCCATGCAGATATGGGGAGAGCATGCAAACTCCACAAAGACAGTTGCCCAAGGCTGGAATCAGTAACCACTCAGCCACCATGCCGCCCACTAAAGGAGGAGATCGAGATAGATGTAAGAGAGGGGGAAGTGTTCCTTACTGTTCTTGAATTAATTTCCCAATCTCTGACTGTAATTGCTCAGGCTGCGTTGAACCTGGCCTATAACACACAACACACAAACTAATCAGTCTGTGCCTTTGTGTATCATCCAATTGAGCAAATATTCCTGATCACGTTGACATAGCCTGTACCCACAATCCATCATCCCCTTGCCTTTCAGCCACCCCAACAACCTAACCTTGAATGTTGACACAGTTTCTATCTCAAATGCGAACCCTGGAAATTGCTCCACAGCCTTGCAAAGTTTAACCTCTCTGCGCTAATACTTCACTCTTACCTTTAATCGTGCATCAGTGACTCTCAGTCTAGGCCTTTCAAATACTGAAGACAATCTGCTACTTTTATAATGTCCCATTCTTTCACAATTTTAAACACTTATAAAATATCAGCACATGATTAGACTTCTGCTAATAAAAATTGATTCAATTTGAAATTTTTTCTTCTTGATGGTTCATCATTCTAGGCAGAGTTCAAGTGGCAAGGCTGCACCATTTCTGAAGCCTTGCTTTCTTTCCAATTTTGTGGAACCCAATGCCAGAGGGACCGGCTGTCCTGTATTTTAAGGGATTATCCCAGCTTATATCATGCCCCTTCTGTTTCTTATTTCTCAGACAGCACCTGGATACTGTTATGTTCCCAATTGATGCCAGACAAATCAGATCGTAGACAGAAATCTGGCTTGATCGATCATGTTTTGTTTTCAATTTGATGTGTTGCTTTTTCAGCAAAACAGAACCATGCAATGCAGCATTTTTGATTTTGAGAATAAAACAGAAGTCCATTACTCAAGAGAGTTGAAGATAAAATAAATGCAGCTACTTATTTAACATAACTTGAAAGATGTCAGAACACACAGCAAAATAATATCCCGTCCATTTCTGTCACCATCACTACCATACTCAAATACCAACAAGATAGTTCCCTTCTCTGTCAAATCTATAGGTTTTATTTAACATTTCTTCCTATTTCTGGTCTTCAGAAATTGATAGCCTTTTCCTTTTTGATACAACTGAGCTTAAATTTTCTTAGCTTCAAATAACCCCTTCAGTATTTTAACCCAACACTTCTGGACTTGGATTTCAAACTAAAACCTTTACATCAAGGAACCTAACTGTTGTAAACTAACTCTTTTCTCCAGGTAGATCTTCTACAAATTGAAACAAAACTTTTCTTTACAAATCAAAAATCAATTATTGATTGTCCTAAACCATTAATGTTTTCTCTCTCCAGATATAAAACTCCACAATGCAAACAAATACACGTTGTTAGACTAGGAGGGCCCAAATCTCTGATACATGCTGGTTCAAAATTATGGCTCCAGAAACACTGACCAGTTTGTTATTAAACATATTTCACATAGATGAAAACCCACATGCCACTAGTTCAAAATCTAAACTCTAAGATAAATGATATTAACATATATGTACATAAAAATTTAGCATGGTAAACGCACCTAACCCGCATATCTTTGGACTGTGGGAGGAAACTGGAGCACCCGGAGGAAGCCTACGCAGACTACAGAGTGGTTGGAGGGGGTAAGAATAAATCTTATGGTGCTGTTCATCTGCTGACACATACCTGGAATATACCTGAGAAATCTCTCCTCAACAAACAGTGCTCAAGACTGGCGAGGATCTTAATTTAGAGTCATAGAGTCATAGAGATGTACAGCATGGAAACGGACCCTTCGGTCCAACCCGTCCATGCTGACCAGATATCCCAACTCAATCTAGTCCCACCTATCAGCACCCGGCCCATATCCCTCCAAACCCTTCCTATTCATATACCGATCCAAATGCCTCTTAAATGTTACAATTGTACTAGCCTCCACCACTTCCTCTGGCAGCTCATTACATACACGTACTATCCTCTGTGTGAAAAAGTTGCCCCTTCGGTCTCTTTTATATCTTTCCCCTCTCACACTAAACCTATGCCCTCTAGTTCTGGACTCCCTGACCCCAGGGAAAAGACTTTGCCTATTTACTCTATCCATGCCCCTCATAA